>NW_022300363.1:0-4158 GCF_002776525.5 Piliocolobus tephrosceles
AGACAGCAAATCACTAACAGGAAACACAAAAATGTGAAAAACATAGCCGTAAATAGCCTGCAAAAAAGGACACATGCCTATAGTATGACAGCTGAAATAAGAAAACTTGGGGTCTTCTTATTTCAGCTGGAAGGTGAGTTTTACTTACCTCAGACATTTTGCCATTTTGCAAATATCAATAAATGATCATGATTGAACCAAGAGTATTGATCTGGGGGTTCTAAATACATTTTGGCAAGAATGTGAATTCACAAACACAAGAATCATAGTAGGAAGGATCAGTTGTATGTTGCACTAGTTCTCATAGAGGGTGGTTTATAATCAATTTTGGACAAATAAATACAATCTTGCCAATAGCTACCTAGGAGTTTATGATGCAGCCCCTACACTAAAAATAAACAGTCCATTTTATGTCAAGTAACACTTCAAAATAAGCCAACTGATGAAAAAATTAGTTATTTCTTCAGAATGGAAAAAAATGAGATTTTAATTTCTTACCTATATCTCACTCCTGAAAAAATTTCTAGTAAAAATCTTAATGGTACTAGTTTTATTCTTGAATCTGTTTTAAAGTTATGCATTAAATTTACTTTTAAATGTGGTTATTATTTAAGATCTACATTATTCAAGATGCATCTTCAATCCTATAATGACTTTATTTACTGGGACTTTTTATGACTTATAACAGCGGTTATTGCTAATGTATTTTCTGGCTAAAATTATATTAAATTTTAGAAGGAACACCCATGTAAATTTAGTTTCATAAAGCAATTTGCTGTCCTTAGCACCAAAAAGAAAACATTAAAATAAAAACTGCTTTAAGCAAATGGCTATGGAAAGCCAATATTACCTTTTCTACTTAAAATACATCATGCCTCCCTCCTCATTTTCTATCAACTTTAAACTCTTTAGATCAATATGACCTGATCTCCACATATTTCTCTGCTCCAGCTCCTACTACACTCTGCCTTATAGCAAATTGCTAGCCACACTCTGCTTCCTCGCCCCCGCTGCCCACACACACACACACACGATACGTGCAGGGGCAGAATAGTGTAGTGATTTTGAATTCGTATTCTGAGTCAGACTGTGTGAATTTAAATAAGTTCAAACCCAACTATTGAGTGCTTATTTCTTGGCCATATTACTTTATCTCTTGAAGTTCAGTTCTCTTTCAATGCACAGGAGTACTAATGCACCTACTTTCAGCAGATGATTGGATTCAAAAAATCTGTTATACATATACAATGGAATACTACTTATCCATAAAAAGAATGAAATTATGCCTTTTGCAGCAACATAAATGGAACTGGAGGGGTTTTTGTCATTGTTTTGTTTGCGATGGAGTCTCACTCTGTCACCCAGGCTGGAGTGCAGTAGTGAAATCTTGGCTTGCTGCAACTTCCACCTCCCAGGTTCAAAGGATTCTCAAGCCTCAGTTTCCTGAGTAGCTGGGACTACAGGCGTGAGCCACCATGCCTGGCTAGATTTTGTATTTTTAGTAGAGATGGGGTTTCCCCATATCTCCCAGGGTTGTCTCTAACTCCTGGCCTCAAGTGATCCACCGGCCTCGGCCTCCCAAAGTGCTGAGATTATAGGTGTGAGCCACCATGCACGACAGAACTGAAGGTTTTATCTTAAGTAAAATTACTCAAAACAAAACATGAAATACCACATTCTCACTTATAAGTGAGAGGTAAATAACGTGTATACATGGACATAAAGTGTGGAATAGACACTGGAGACTCGGGAAGGATGAGAGGGTGGGAGGGTGGGATGAGGTGTGGGATGAAAATTACAAAATTACAATGTACACAAATTCACGTGATGGTTACCCTAAAAGCACAGACTTACCACTACTATATCCATGTAACAAAACTATAATTGTACCCTCTAAATCTATTTTAAAAATTAAAAACAAAATTAAATAAAATGATGCTTATAAAATATTTGCCAAGTCCTAAATACTATTATTAGTATTAGCATTATTATTTCTATGATAGTGACTTTGATGAGGAGGAGGAGGCAGAATGTCTATCTGTGGCATTGCCTCTGCCTCTGGCATGATTTCTGCCTCCAGTGCTCATCCAGCTTCATTCATATTTGTCCTTCAGATTCAGCTCAGATATCATCTTTTTTAGAAAACATTTTCCAATGCCTTGGGTTGAGTGAAATAAACTTCTCCCATAGGACATATACTTTTAGGTGCATACATCATAGATTTTCTTGGACTTGCCTATTTTGGTTTCTTGACTTCTTCACTAGGCTGTGAGTCCCTCAAAGGCAGAGAGCCTACCATACTCATCAGAATCTGACCATTATCTAGCTCATTACCTTTCTCATCACATGTGTTCAATATTTTCACTGTTGCACTGAGTCCCTGAAGACAAATAATCAACAATTTTACTTGTCAATGTTGCTACTGCCATGCCTTCAGAATGGAACTTAAGGAGCGAAATAAATTGAACTAAATCTATCTACCACACCTACTTTCTCTCCTTTATGTTTTTCCTTAAAATATCGCAAGCATGTGGCCCTTAGGAAAACTGGCTCAACACCCTTGTCCCTCTGGCCCTGGCCCTCTGGCCCAGTGTTCCCATCTCACACATGCAGTGTTCTCCCTTGCCGTGGTGTGCGGTGAGCAGCCGGCATTGTGATGACACACCACTGACTGCTTCCAATGTGCCTCCTGACAGCTATCTTCACAAATAAAATGTAAATTGAAACTGTTCCAAAAAACATCCATGACCTCAAGAAGATGTATCAGTTCTCCTGGTGTATGCAGTAAATGAAATGTTATTATTCTCTCTTCACACAAATTCTGTCTGACAGATGGCGTGTTGTTATTTTAGGAAAGTAGCAGTCTACTGAGTATTTAAGGGATGTTTCCAGGGTCCCACTGCACCATTTCCACAAATCCTTTACCTCTAAGAGAACACATACAAGAAATTCTTCCGTAAAATAACTGCAGAGAAATTGGCATCTCCTAGGGTTATGAAGCCGAGATTAAGAAAATGTATATGAAAGAACTCTGTAGCCATCAATGCTTTATAAATACGTGTGCAAAAAAGGAAACCTGTTTTCCAAATAAGTTTCTGGAGGACTACTGCTTTATAATATCTCTATAGAACTGGCCAGTTAAACTTGTTCTTGTCATTCAATCATCTCTGCTTTCTCAATGGGATATTCTCCTTGCATTTTTCAAATGCTACCTGAGAAGACTGGGTTTTAAAATTATTGTTACTCTTAATTTCACATGAAGATAAATTGAGATAGAATTACCCTCACCTGGCCTGGCACGGGTGGCTCATGCCTGTAATCCCAGAACTTTGGAAAGCCAAGGGAGGCGGATCACCTGAGGTCAGGAGCTTAATACCAGCCTGGCCAACGTGGTGAAACACTGTCTCTACTAAAAACACAAAATTAGCCAGGCGTGACGGCATGCCCCTGTAATCCCAGCTATGGAAGACTGAGGCAGGAGATTTACTTGAACCCTCGAGGTAGAGGTTGCAGTGAACTGAGATCACACCATTGCACTCCAGCCAGGGCAACAGAGTGAGCCTCTGTTTCAAAAAAAAGAAAAAAGAAAAAATATTAACCTCACCTAGGGAACTAAGGTCCCTCTGAAAATCTGAACACAGGAGATGATGTTGTTCCATTAATGAATCCCAAGACACAGCAATTATGTGTCATTGTTGATACGTATCATAACCAGGCTATATAACCGCAAATTAGAAATGATTACAAATGAGGTTTATCATTAAAGTCTTTATAAAATGACAGTCATCAAGAAAAGAGAAAAACGACTTTTGCAAAACCAAAACATGTGCAGGTAGAAGAAATTTTTGCTTTCAGGAAAAGGAGCGTTTTTTTTCTTTGATTGAATTTATGACTCCCAATTTGTCATTTCAAGTAGATTAAAATATTACACTGAATTAAAACATAGATTGACATTAGTAATTTTGGATTGAGCATACTTAAACATGTTAATTTTTTAAGTATAAATAAGGTAGACTGGCTTAATATAATTTACATACATTCACGTCCTAAGCTAACATCAATGGTATTTTAAAATTGGGAGTTTAAATTAATGGAACACTTTTGGTGGGCGTTTTGTCAATACTGCTCACACTAAGTTCTAAAAAATATACACACATT
>NW_022300364.1:0-3662 GCF_002776525.5 Piliocolobus tephrosceles
AGTTCCCCTGGCTAGGAAAAGGGACTCCCTTCCCCCTCGCACTTCCCAGGTGAGGCGATGCCTCGCCCTGCTTCAGCTCTCGCTGGTCAGGCTGCAGCAGCTGACCCACACGGATTGTCCGGCACTCCTGAGTGAGATGACCCCAGTACCTCATTTGAAAATGCAGAAATCACCGGTCTTCTGTGTCGCTCGCGCTGGGAGATGGAGACTGGAGCTGTTCCTATTCGGCCATCTTGCTCCGCCCCCCTAATCCATTTTTTCTACCTTTACTTTTCTTCGTAACTGCTCGTGACCTTGTTGCTTTCTGCAATACATCAACCCTTCCCAGCTACTGGATCATTCTCATCTCATCAAATTTACTACTTAACATAAACAAATAAGCAAATAAATGTGAGAGAGGAAACAATCATTCTTGACAAAATTTTGACAGAAAAATATGGATAGATTTCTTGGGATATGCACAACTGAAAATATTTATTGGTTCTCCTTTTCTGCCTGACAGCATGATGAGGGCATAAAGAAATTTTTAGCAAAGTTCAAAAGGCAGAATACAAGCTAAATAATACAACCTTATATATCGTGATGAATATTGTTCATAATTGATAATCATTAAATTATCAATTTAACAGGTAATCGATAAATTTTACCCTCAATAATTTGGGCCAAAGTTCTGATTATATCCTTCTTAGAACACATGGACAATTTCAGAATTACATATCAAATAATAGAGTGGTGCTTATGTATAAAATTCAGAGCTATAAATTATTAAACAGAAAAATGCAGTATTAATTCACTGAAAACTAAGGAAAGAAGAAAAGATAGTTTAAATGAGATGTTAATTCATTAGAAAATAAATAAAATCATGTAAAAGTTTTAAATAAGTAACAAAGAACAGGAGAATACATATATAAGTATAATATGAATAAAAAAAGCAAACAGTTCTATTTCTGATTTTACTTAGTGTTTAGTTGTGACAAAAATGGAATGCTGGTTTGAGCTTGGGTAAGAGGGAATTTTTCAGAGCAGATTATTTTCCTCCATTACGGAATGAAACCAAAGCCCAAGATTGAAATTGTGAGTAAGTATCCAATGTTCACAGACTAGAACTTCATAATTATAGTTATTATATATTGATACAAGTGACATATGTGATATATTACTTATATGATATATATCATATATCATGCTATATTGTTACATCATATATATTTCATATATTTGTATATCATACATATGAATATACATCAATATATGTATATCTATATTATATATTCATGTATCTGATATAGCATATATATTCATATATATGTGCATTATATATTATACACACATAAATGTATGTATTCATATATATGTGTAGGTGTGTGTATATATGCACAAACATATATACTTTTCATTGTGTTAAAATATATAACATACATTCTATTTTATTGTGGTAAATATATATAACCTAAAGTTTTCCTCTTAAAAAATGTTAAGTTTATAGTATTGTTAACTATATACTCATTGTTGAAAACAGATCTCTAGAACTCTTTCATCTTGCATGACTGAAATTCTGTATCCATTGGACAACACCCCATTTTCTTCCCCTTTTACACACTCCTGGCAATCAACATTCGATTTTCTATTTCTTTGAGTTTAATTACCTCAGATGTCTCATATAAGTAGAATCCTGCAATATTTGTCATTTTGTCATTGATTTTTTTCACTTAATGTCTTCAAGTTTCTTCCATATTGTATCATCTATCAGCATCTCCTTCTTTTAAAGCTAAGTAATATTCCATTGAATGTATATGCCATATTTTCTTCATCCATTTATTCTCAGATGGACATTTGTTTTGTTTCTAAACCTTGGCAATTATGAATAACACTGCGATGAATGTGGCCATGCAGATATTTCTTCAAGATTCTGTATTCAATTATTTTGGAAGTATACCCAGAAATAGGATTGCTGAGTAATATGGTAGTTATCTTAATATGGTAATCTTCTAAGGACTCTCCATACACTTTTTGCATAGTAGCTACACCATTTTACAATGACATCAGCAGTGCACAAGGGATCCAATATCTCCATATCTTTTCCACAATCTTTTCCCTTTTTATTATAGAGGGCATCCTGATAATGTGAGGTAGTATCTCTTGGTGGTTTTGATTTGCATTTTTGTAATGATTAGTGATGTTGCACATCTTTTCACATGCCTGTTGACTGTTTATCTTTTTTAAATAAATGTCTAGTAATTTTTGAGTTTCTTTGTTATTGATTTGTGTTTCTTATATATAATAGACATTAACTCTATCTGATATATGGTTTGCAAATATTTTCTTCTATTTTATGATTATTCTTTTAACTCTCTTGTTTCTTTTGCTATGCAGAAGTTTTAAAATTTGATATAATCACATTTGTCTGTTTTTGTTTTGTTTGTGCTTTTGGTATCATACCAAAAAAAATCATCACCCATTCTAATGTCATAAATTATTTTCCCTTTGTTTTCTCGTAGGAGTTTTATAGTCCAGGTCTTACATTTAGGCCTTTAATTCATTTTTAATTTGTATATACAGAGTAAGATAAAGGTACATCTTCATTCTTTTTCATTGTGTATATCCAGTTTTAACACCATTTGTTGACGAGACTATCCTTTCCCCATCGCGTCATTGTAGCACCGTTGTCACAAATCATTTGACCATATGAGTGAAGGTTAAGTTTCGGGCTCTCTAACCTGTTCCATTGCTGGATGGTCTTTATGCCAGCATCACACTATTATGATGGCTATCACTTTGCAATATATTTTAAGCCAGGCAGTGTGGGGGCCTGAAGCTTTGCTCTTTCTCAAGATTGTTACTGCTAGGTAGACTTCCCGAAGATTCCATATAAAGTTTTGGATATTTGTCCTGTTTCAGATAGATTTCACAAGGCTGCCTGGCCAAGAAGGCCTCACCCTCCTGATCCCGGGCACAGGCTCCCCTACCTGCCCCTGGAGCCTGGGGCGCGCACTCTCCATCACCTCCCGCTCTGCAATATTAAATGTCCTCCCGGGGCGCCCACGTGGTGGGCCCAGGCTCGGGCCCCTCCTGGAGAGCCGTTTCCACATTGCAGGCCAGGGGAAGCCCAGAGCCCGCGCCGCGGCGCCGCTTACATCCCGGAGCTCCCGCTTTCTGTTCCTTCCCGTCCACAAAGGCTGGCGGGGAAGGCCTGGGACCCATTTTAGTTTTCAGTTTTGTCACGAACCGGAAGGTGACAGCACATGCGAGCGCAAGAAACCCTTTTTGTAAATCTTCCAGCGGAAACGCGAGGGGCTGCCGGACCGCCTCGGAGACGCCAGGCGGGAACCCAGAGCACCCCCGTCGCGTCCTGCATTGCAGCAGCCGGGACCCCGCCCACACCGCGCGGGGCACGAGGCGACAGGAGGCGTGCGGGACCGGGCCGTTTCTTTCTCGACATGCTGGGTGGTGGTGTGGGGCGGAGTAGGGGGCCGGGGGGCCACTTAGGAAGTGATCGCGCTGTACCCTCGCTTCGGAGGGGAAGCCCGGCCCCGTCCTACAGCTCAGAGGCAGAACGACCCCCGAGGGCGCTCCAGGCGAGCCCCTGTGCCAGGCTCCATTTAAAACATAAACCAGAGGGGATGAAAAGCTCACTATCTTCCGGATGGAGGTTCCTACCGCCA
>NW_022300365.1:0-4653 GCF_002776525.5 Piliocolobus tephrosceles
CCCCCCCCCCCACACGGGGAGGAAAGCTCCGCAGAAGATGCCATGAAACATCCCTCACGGCAGACACCGCCCCCCCCCCCCCCCCCCACTTAGAGTAGCATAGCCAGAATCCTACACAACCCGCCAGCTGGCCCCAGCAGTTCTGCTTCCCAGTCCCCACACTGGCCGGTTCATTCCCCAGCTCCACTCACTGTCAGGAAGTTTGTGGATCCGCTCCCCCAAACTGAGGAAGAATGGATGTTTCATGGCATCTTCTGCGGAGATCCGATTTCGACCCTCAAACTGAGTGGGGGTGGGGGGAGGGGGATAGTATTGATTATCTTCAACGAGTAGGTCTCTCTGCCCACCTCAGACCCTGCCCCCTGGTTTGAGGCGGGGGTCCCTGTTTCCCCACACCTGGAATCCCATACCCCCAAGGCTGACCCAAGGTGGTCTCACCTGCAACAGCTTGGTGAGGAGGTCGGCCCCGTCGCTATCAAGTCTGCCACAAGGACAAAGAGACCTGTTTTAAAATGAGTTTGGACACTCTGGCCCCTAACGTCCACCCACCCACCAGCCTCACCGGGGTGCGTGGCTCAAAAGGGCCTCGGCTCGGTACTTGGGGTAGTTGTATGTCTTGAACTCCTCATTGGACAGGATGCCTGGCCACGTCTCCTCAGTTGGGGTTCCTAGTAGGGAAGAGGAGTTACCCCAAACATCTCACAGGTCCTCTCTGTGTCTCCACAGCGTCTAGGGCCCATGCCTCCTCACCTAAGATGCGGAAGATGAAGTGTAGCTGTTCCTCCACCGTGGAGCCCGGGAAGAGGGGCCGGCCTGTGGCCATCTCATAGAAGATGCAGCCCACACCCCTGGGCAGGGAGGGCACAGTGAATAGAGAGGCAGCTGACTGGGCGGCTGTTGTGACCAAGCCACCCCCTTTACCACGTGGCCCCTGCCACACTTCCACCTGTCCTTACCACATGTCAATCTGAGTGGAGTAGTCCGTGGACCCGAGCAGGATGTCAGGGGGCCGGTACCACAGTGTCACCACCTCATTGGAGTATGTCTTTGTTGGGATTGACTTGGCTCGGGCCAGGCCTGGAAATCAAAGGACAGCTAGAGTGAGGGGGTCATGGGCAAAGTCTGGGGGAGAGTGCAGTTGAGACTGAGGGTGTCCTAGGCAGAATCTGGGAAGGCTGAAGGGAAGTGAGACTAAGTGGTCATGGGAAAGTAGGAGGCTGCTGAGCCAATGAGAAGAAGGGGGAGGCCAGTGGTACCAAAGTCAGCCAGCTTGAGCTCTCCCCTCTCGTTGATGAGCAGGTTCTGGGGCTTGAGGTCTCGGTGTAGCACCTTCTGCCGGTGGCAGTAGGCCAGGCCACGGAGCAGCTGGAACAGGAACAGCTGGGGACCCAGGAATGGCAGGCAGAGATCAAAGACTATCCACTAGCCCGACCCCCAGCAGGCACTGCTCCCCTCCCAAACACAGACACCAGGCCCAGAGCCTTGTCACACAATAGAGGACAGGGTCCCAGTGCCCTCCAAGGGCTCCTAGCAAAAAAAGCCAAAGGGAAAAGTCCATTTCTGGGAGATTTGTGGGTTGGAGTGGGTGAGTGGGGGCCCCCTTGTGCCCCTGCTGCCTGCCCCACACCCACTTTCACATTGTGCATGTTGATGATGTTCCCACAGTCATCCAGGTACTGCTTCAGGTCCTTGTCCTGAGGAAAGAAGAGGTGGTACAGGAATGAGGGTTACTTCCTACGGCTCCTGGCCTTCTCCCCACCTCCCCCAGGACCCAGTGCCACCCAACCTTACCAGGTACTCAAAGACAAGGGTGAGGGACTTCTCCGTGTGGATAATGTCATGTAGCGTAACGATGTTGGCGTGTTTGAGGTCCTTGAGCAGGGACACTGCAGGAAGCATGGGAGTGGGACGGGAAGAGTCAGGGTCCTACCCTCAGGACAGAGGTGAGGACAAGGACTAGAAAGGGACAAGCCCAGGTTTTCTTTCTTTCTCCAGACAGTTCAGGGTAATGCCTCGGAGCCACCAGCTCTAACCCACCTCATGCAAGTTGTGTCTCCATGTTGCAGATGTGGAAAGTAAGACTCAGAGGAGAGTATGGAGCAAGAACCTGGGATTGCAGCCCCAGGCTCATGTGACACTAGATTTTCACAACCTGTTTTTGGTTTCTGGGAAGGGGCCTGGCTCCAACCCTCAGTACACAGGCTTGCAGCATCATGTGAAATTGAATTTGCACACTCAATTTCAGTGCAATTCAAATTCATTCCATGTGATATTCTGACTAGAAATTGTTACAGTAAATAAATTGGTGAGCACTTTCAGGGGTGTTCTCGGAACCAAACCCTGGTTTGCAATTCATCCACCTTTTATCCAAATGGGAACAGATTCCTGGTTACCCTGATTATTACCTGGATATGTGGGTGACAGGCATTCCCATGAAAGCCAGTGTGTTTTGTGGGGGGTCCCAGAACCAGTCTTTGTTCTCATTATGGAGTGTGTGCACCAGGGGTGAGTTGGGGAAGCCTGGGGCAGATGGGATGGGGGTGTGTACCTTCCCGGATGGCGGTGCAGGGTGCCCCCTCTTCATGTTCCAGTCTGATCTCCTTGAGTGCCACAAGGTTGTCTGTGAGCTTGCTTTTGCCTTTGTAGACGGTGGCATAGGTACCCTGGAATGTGAGGAAGTGTGACAGGAGAGGTGCTATGAGATTCCAGGAGTTCCCACTGACCTTCATCCCCACCATGGGCCTCCTAGCTGCCTCTCACCTCGCCCAGCTTGTCCAGCTTAATGTAGGTCTCCAGTTTCCCAAAGCCAATCTCAGACTGTGGGACAAATGAGGCAGGTTGAAGCAAGTTCAGAAGGGTCTGGGAGAGGAGGAGAAAAATGAGAGGACAGGAACAGAAAGTGCTTACTAGGCTGACACGACGGAGGCGGCGGCTGAGGGGCTTGTCAAAGATGGGGCTATTGAGGGTCAGCTTCTCCAGGTAGCCCTCAGGCAGCCGGATGTCAGCTGGTAGCGATAGGCGCTTGTTGATGTCCTAGCAGGTAAGGCGAGAGAGAAACAGGATCATGAGTTCCACCTCCCCAGGTCCAACCCCCTTTTCCAGCTCCTCCACCATCCAGACTGGGTCAAGCACCTCAGTGGAGATCTTGCGTGGGGGATGGTTGCGCATGCGCACTCTCACTGGAGACTGCACCTCATCCGAGGAAGTGGCTGAAGCCTGGTCACTCTCCCCATCAGACCCCATCTTCATGTCCTCGTGCACAATCTCTGGTGGCAGGGAGAGGGGCAGGGCAGGCCAGGTGGGGTCAGAAACCACAGGACACCCGCTCCCCCATGAGACATATTCCATCATCACACATGTGTGCACATGGCCCCCAGAGGAAACCTGGAATCCCTCGGGGAGAGGGTGATAGGGCCCAGGAAAGCTCAGGTACATCTAGGACAGGTTCAACTGGGGGGTGGGGAGGCAAAAGTCACCTGGTGGAACCCTTCCTTCCAAGGGAAAGCTGAGCTCAGAGCTGGTAGCTAGGTGGTGGCAGGGGAAGCCAAGGGTCCTGGGAAGGCAGGCCCAGGGCAGGCAGGTACCAGAGGCCCGAGGAGGCCATCACAGAGGGCAGAAGGGCAGAGGGAGCCTTGGGGCAACTGTGACAGGCAAGGCACCCTCTGCCCCCCTACAACGGGACCTGGGCAGAAAGGCAAGGAGAGGAGCGCAGATGGACAGATAGACCGAGGGTGTTGAGAGAAGATGGGAGGGAAGGCGGAGAAGAGAGCACATAGGGGGCAGAGAAAGGGCAGAAAATTGAGAGGAAAATGAGGAATGTGGCCACGAGGCAACACCTGGGAAGCAGCCTGGGGTCATACGGGAGAGGGGGTAGCCAGTGGACCCACCTGGTGCAGAGCTGAGTGGGCCCCGTGCAGAACGAAGTTCCCCAGGAGCAGCACGTGTGGGGGCCTCTCCAGGGTCACTGCCGCCACCACCACCACTCTCATCCAGGCCTATCTGCTCAGGGGCACCATTGGTCTTGTCTATGCCTCGGCCACCTCGGAGTGTCATTGACAGCTGCCGTTTGATCTTCTTCATCCGATCCATGGCGATCTGAGCAAGGGACAAGGATGGAAATGGGTCTCATATTAGCATTTGCTTGATCACCATGGGTCCCCTAAAGCCCACAGTCTAGCAGGGGGCACTGACATGAACTTGTCAGTGCTCGCTCAACCAATATGGACCCCAAAGCCACAGGATTTCTGGAAACCCAACATGGACCAGGATCTTTGTAAGTACCTGCCCACCCACAGAGCCAGCTCCACTGGGACCCTGCTCCTAAGGAGCCCACCTGAGTTCTCAGATTTAGGTGGCTGATTGAGGGCAAGGGTCCAAACGATGGATTGTTGGCATCTAGGGGAAAAGCCCCACTGTAGGAGCAGAAGGCTCCATAGCAGATCTTCTCAGGTACAGCTGCAGTGATGGGCCCAGCCATGGGTCGGCCAGGGCGTGTGCCGAGAATTGAAGGATGGGTGACATGGCCTCGAGCATGCCCATAGAGTGGCATAGTTCCCCTGGCACCACCCTCAAAGGCCAAGGCAGATTATTCCCTGTGGCCACAGGGACCCTCCTCCTGACTTCTCTAGCACTCATCGTCATGACAACCACTGC
>NW_022300366.1:0-6326 GCF_002776525.5 Piliocolobus tephrosceles
GTTGAAAATTCTTTTCTTTAAGAACGTTGAATATTGGCCCCCACTCTTTTCTGGCTTGTAGAGTTTCTGCCGAGAGATCTGCTGTCAGTCTGATGGGCTTCCCTTTGTGGGTAACCCAACCTTTCTCTCTGACTGCCCTTAAGATTTTTTCCTTCATTTCAACTTTGGTGAATCTGGCAATTATGTGTCTTGGAGTTGCTCTTCTCGAGGAGTATCTTTGTGGCGTTCTCTGTATTTCCTGAGTTTGAATGTTGGCCTGCCCTGCTAGGTTGGGGGAGTTCTCCTGGATGATATCCTGAAGAGTGTTTTCCAATTTGGTTCCATTTTCCCCCTCACTTTCAGGCACCCCAATCAGACGTAGATTTGGTCTTTTTACATAATCCCATACTTCTTGCAGGTTTGTTCATTTCTTTTTCTTCTTTTTTCTTTTGGTTTCTCTTCTCGCTTCATTTCATTCATTTGGTCCTCCATTGCTGATACTCTTTCTTCCAGTTGATCGAGTCGGTTGCTGAAGCTTGTGCATTTGTCACGTATTTCTCGTGTCATGGTTTTCATCTCTGTCATTTCGTTTATGACCTTCTCTGCATTAATTATTCTAGCTGTCAATTCTTCCACTCTTTTTTCAAGATTTTTAATTTCTTTGCGCTGGGTACATAATTCCTCCTTTAGCTCTGAGAGGTTTGATGGACTGAAGCCTTCTTCTCTCATCTCGTCAAAGTCATTCTCTGACCAGCTTTGATCCGTTGCTGGTGATGGGCTGTGCTCCTTTGCAGGGGGAGATGCGCTCTTAATTTTTGAATTTCCAGCTTTTCTGCCCTGCTTTTTCCCCATCTTTGTGGTTTTATCTGTCTCTGGCCTTTGATGATGGTGACGTACTGATGGGGTTTTCTATAGGTGTCTTTCCTGCTTGATAGTTTTCCTTCTGACAGTCAGGACCCTCAGCTATAGGTCTGTTGGAGATTGCTTGAGGTCCACTCCAGACCCTGTTTGCCTGGGTATCAGCAGCAGAGGTTGCAGAAGATAGAATATTGCTGACCAGCGAGTGCACCTGTCTGATTCTTGCTTTGGAAGCTTCCTCTCAGTGGTGTACTCCACCCTGTGAGGTGTGGGGTGTCAGACTGCCCCTAGTGGGGGATGTCTCCCAGTTAGGCTACCCAGACGTCAGGGACCCACTTGAGCAGGCAGTCTGCCCCTTCTCAGATCTCAACCTCCGTGTTGGGAGATCCACTGCTCTCTTCAATGCTGTCAGACAGAGTCGTTCACGTCTGCACAGGCTTCTGCTGCTTTAGCTATGCGCTGTCGCCAGAGGCGGAGTCTACAGATACAGGCAGGTTTCCTTGAGCTGCTGTGAGCTCCACCCAGTTCGAGCTTCCCAGCGGCATTGTTTACCTACTTAAGCCTCAGCAATGGTGGGCGTCCCTCCCCCAGCCTTGCTGCTGCTTTGCAGTTAGATTGCCGCCGACTGATGTGTTAGCAAGGAGGGAGGCTCCTTGGGTGTGAGAACCTCCCTGCCAGGTGTGGGATATATTCTCCTGGTGTGCCGGTGTGTTTACAGTGCAGTATTGGGGTGGGAGTTACCCGATTTTCCAGGTATTGTGTGTCTCAGTTCCCCTGGCTAGGAAAAGGGACTCCTTTCCCCCTCGTGCTTCTCAGGTGAGGCGATGCCTCGCCCTGCTTCAGCTGTCACTGCTCAGGCTGCAGCAGCTGACCAGCACCGATTGTCTGGCACTCCCGAGTGAGAAGATCCCAGTACCTCAGTTGAAAATGCAGAAATCACCGGTCTTCTGTGTCGCTCGCGCTGGGAGATGGAGACTGGAGCTGTTCCTATTCGGCCATCTTGCTCCGCCCTCTCATAGAGCATTTTGATAACTCTATTTTCCTGGAATGTACAAAGGGATATTCGTGAGCACATTGAGGCCAAAAGTCCTCAGACAAAACTAGAAATAAGCTTTTTGAGAAACTGGTTTTTGATTTGTGAATTCATCTCTCAGAGTTATAGGATTCTTTTCATGCAGAAGTTTGGTAGCACTCTTTCTGGGGAATTTGAGAAGGGATAATTTGGATCACATTGAAGCCTATGGTGACGAAAGAAATATGCCTCAAAGCGCTCCCAAATATCTCTTTGCAGATTCCACGAAAGCAGTGTACACAAACTTCTGTATGAAATAAAAGTAGTACCTCTGTGAGATGAATTCACACATCAAAAGGAACTTTCTCAGAAAGTTTCTATCTTGTTTTTATCTGAGGATATTTCCTTTGTTACCATAGGCTTTGATGTGATCCAAAATATCCTCTCTGAGACTCGCCAAAAACAGTGCTACCATAATGCTCTTTGAAAAGAATCATGCAACTCTGGGATATGAATTGGCCCATCACAAAGCAGTTTCTCAGAAAGCTCCTTTCTAGTTTTTATATGAATGTATTTTCTTTGTCAATACAAACTTCAATGCGTTCTAATGTATCCCAATGTAGATTCCTAGAAAAAAGTGTTAGCAAAGTGCTCAATGAAAACAACAATGTAATTCTGTGAGATGAACACATACATCACAAAGAGGTTTCTCAGAAAGCTTCTTTCTGGTTAAAATCTGAGGATATTTCCTTTTTCACCATAGGTGTTAGTGCGTTCCCAAATATCTCTTTGCAGATTCCATGAAAACAGTGTTAGCAAACTTCTCCATGAAAACGAAGCTGTAACTCCGTGAGATGAATTCACACGTTGCAAAGAAGTTTCTCTGAAAGCTTCTTTCTAGTTTTAGTTTGAGGATATTTCCTTTGACACCATAGCCTTCAATGTGATCCAAAATATCCCTTTTCAAATTCCCCAAAAAGAGTGTTACCAAACTGCTCCATGAATAGAAAGGTGTAACTCTGTGAGTTGAATTCAGAAATCACAGAGGGTTCCTCATAAAGCTTCTGTCTGGTTTTTGTCTGAGGACATTTCCTATGTCAACCTAAGGTTCAATGCACTGCAAAATATCCCATTGCAGATTCCAAGAAAACAGTGTTAGCAGATTGCTCAATGAAAATAATAGTGTAACTCTGTGAGATGAATTCAAACATCCCCAAACAGTTTCTCATTAACCTTCTTTTTAGTTTTTGTCTGAGGATATTTCCTTTGCACCATAGGCTTCAATGGATTCCCAAATATCCTATTCCAGACTCTGCCGACACAGTGTTATCAAATGGCTCAAAGAAAAGCACAGTGTAACTCTGTGAGATGAATTTTCCCATCATAAAGCAATTTCTCAGAAAGCTTCTAATTCTTATCTAAGGATATTTCCTTTTTTACTCTAGGCCTCAATGCATCCCAAATATCCCTTTGCAGATTCCATGAAAACAGTGTTAGCAAACTGCTCCATGAATAGAAAGGTGTACCTCTGTGAGATGAATTCACAGGTCACAAAAACTCTCTCAGAAAGCTTCTTTATAGTTTTTATCTGAGGATATTTCCTTAGTCACCATAGTCTTCAATGCAATCCAAAATATCCCTTATCATATTCCCAAAAACAGTGATACCAAACTGATCATTGAAAAGAATCATGTAACTCCTTGAGATGAATTAACACATCACAAAGCAGCTTCTCAGAAAACATCTTTTAGGTTTTTATCCGAGGATATTTTATTTCTCAATCTAGGCTCAAAGCGCTCCTGAATATCCTACTGCAGCATCCACAAAACCAGAGCTATCAAACTTCTCCATTAAATGAATGGTGTATGTCTGTGAAATGAATTCACACATTACAAAGGACTTTCTCAAAATGCTTCATTCTAGTTGTTACCTGAGGATATTTCCTTTGTCACCATAGGTTTCAATGCAATCCAAAATATCTTTTCTCAGATTGCTCATAGATAGTGGTACCAAACTGATCCATGAAAAGTAAGGTATAACTCTGTGAAATGAATTAACACCCTACAAAGAGGTCTCTGTGAAATCTTCTTTTTTGATTTTATCTGACAATTTTTCCTTTGTCACCATAGGCTTCAATGTGATCCAAAATATCCCCTTGCAGATTCCTTGAAAAGAGTGTTATCATACTGCTCCAAGAAAGGAAAGGTGTAACTCTTTAAGATGAATTCAGTCATCAAAAAGAACTTTCTCAGAAAGCTTCATTGCAATTTTAATCTGAGGATATTTCCTTTGTCACCAAATACTTCAATGCAATCCAACATATCACTTCTCAGATTCCCTAAAAATAGTGCTACCAATCTGTTCCATAAGATCAATTGTGTAACTTTTGAGGTGAATTCACACAGTACAAGAATTTCCTCAGAAAGCTTCTTTCTAGTTTTTAACTGAGGATATATCCTTTGTCACCATATGCTTCACAGCGATCAAGATTATCCCTTCTCAGATTCCCAAAAAACATTGCTATCAAACTAATCCAAGAAAAGAATCATGTAACTCTGTGAGATAACTTCACAAATCACAAAGCAGTTTCTCAGAAAGTATCTTTCTAGTTTTTGTCTCAGGATACTTCCTTTTTCACAATAAGTTACAACGCGCTTGGAAATATCCCATTGCAGATTCCAAGAAAACAGTGTTAACAAACTTCTCAATGAAAAAAACAGTGTAAGTCTGTGAATTGAACTTGTACATCACAAAGCAGTTTCTCAGAAAGACTGTTTTTAGTTTTTATATGAGGATATTTCCTTTGTCTCCATTGGCTTCAATGTGCTCCCAAATATCCTATTGTAGTTTCCATGAAAACAGTGTTGTCAAACTGCTCAATGAAAATAACAGTGTAACTCTGTTAGATGAATTCAAACATCACAAAGCAGTTTCTCAGAAAGCTTCTTTGTGGTTTCTCTATATTTTCTTTTTCACTATGCACCTCCATGCCCTCCCTTATATCCCTTTGTAGATTCCATGAAAACTGTGTTTGCACACTACCCCATGAAAGGAAAGATGTAACTCTGTGAGATGAATTCACTCATCTCAAAAAACTTTCTCAGGTTGCTTCTTTCTACTTTTTATCTGAGGATGTGTCTTTTGTCACCATAGGCTACAATGCGATCCCAAATATCCCTTCTCAGATTCCCCAAAAACAGTGATACCAAACTCATCCATGAAAAGAATCATGTAATTCTGTGAGATGAATTAATGCATCACAAAGTAGTTTCGCAGAAAGTTTCTTTCTAGTTTCATGTGAGGGTATTTCCTTTCACACCATAAGCTTTAATGTATTCTGAAAAATCCCATTGCAGATTCCAAGAAATCACTGTTAGCAAACTGCTCAATGAAAAGAACAGTGTAACTCTCTGACATGAGTTCACACATCACAAAGCAGTTTCTCAGAAAGCTTTTTTTTACTTTTTCTCTGAGGATATTTCATTTCTCACAATAAGCTTCATTGTGCTCCAAATTATGCCGTTGTAGATTCCAAGAAAACAGGTTTTGCATACTGCCCCATGAAAAGAACCATGTATCACTGTGAGATGAATTAACACATCACAAAACAGTTTCTCAGAAAGCTTCTTTCTAGTTTTTCTGTGAGGATATTTCCTGTTTCACTATAGGCCTCATTGCACTCCCAAATATCATTTGTCAGATTCCAAGAAACAGTGTTAGCAAACAGCTCCATGAAAAGAAAGGTGCAACTCTGTGATATTAATTCAAACATCACAAAGAGCTTTCTCAGAAAACTTCTTTCTAGTGTTTATCTGAGGATATTTCCTTAGTCACCATAGGCTTCAATGTGATCCAAAATATCCATTCACAGATTCCCCCAAAAGAGTGCTAAAAACCAATCTGTGAAAAGAATCATGTAACTCTGTGAGATGAATTAACACATCACAAAGAACTTTCTCCGAAAGCTTCTTTCTTGTTGTTATCTGGGGATATTTCCTTTTCCACCAGAGGCCTCACTACACTCCCAAATATCCCTTTGCAGATTACAAGTAAACACTGTTAGCAATATGCTACATGAAAAGAAAGGTATAACACTGTGAGATAAACTCAAAAATCACGAGGAGCTTTCTCAGAAAGCTTCTTTCTAGTTTTAATCTGAGGATAGTCACTTGTCAAAAAAGAATTCAATGTGATCGAAAAAATCCTTTTTCGAGGGGCGGAGCAATATGGCCCAATAGGAAGAGCTTCAGTCTCCATCTCACAGCACGAGCGACACAGAAGACCGGTGATTTCTGCATTTTCAACTGAGGTACTGGGGTCATCTCACTCGGGAGTGCCGGACAATCGGTGCTGGTCAGCTGCTGCAGCCTGAGCAGTGACAGCTGAAGCAGGGCGAGGCATCGCCTCACCTGAGAAGCACGAGGGGGAAAGGAGTCCCTTTTCCTAGCCAGGGGAACTGAGACACACAACACCTGGA
>NW_022300367.1:0-6081 GCF_002776525.5 Piliocolobus tephrosceles
TTGCTGGCGATGGGCTGTGCTCCTTTGCAGGAGGAGATGCGCTCTTATTTTTTGAATTTCCAGCTTTTCTGCCCTGCTTTTTCCCCATCTTTCTGGTTTTATCTGTCTCTGGTCTTTGCTGATGGTGACGTACTGATGGGGTTTTGATATAGGTGTCCTTCCTGTTTGATAGTTTTCCTTCTGACAGTCAGGACCCTCAGCTATAGGTCTGTTGGAGAATGCTTGAGGTCCACTCCAGACACTGTTTTCCTGGGTGTCAGCGGCAGAGTTTGCAGAAGATAGAATATTGCTGAACAGCGAGTGCACCTGTCTGATTCTTGCTTTGGAAGCTTCCTCTCAGGGGTGTACTCCACCCTGTGACGTGTGGTGTGTCAGACTGCCCCTAGTGGGGGATATCTCCCAGTTAGGCTACTCAGGGGTCAGTGACCCACTTGAGCAGGCAGACTGCCCCTTCTCATATCTCAAGCTCCGTGTTGGGAGATCCACTGCTCTCTTCAAAGCTGTCAGACAGAGTCGTTCGCGTCTGGACAGGCCTCTGCTGCTTTAGCTGAGCCCTGTCCCCAGAGGCGGAGTCTACAGAGACAGGCAGGTTTCCTGGAGCTGCTGTGAGCTCCACCCACTTAGAGCTACCCAGCGGCTTTATTTACCTACTTAAGCCTCAGCGATGGCGGGCGCCCCTCCCACAGCCTCGCTGCTGCCTTGTAGTTAGGGTGCCTCAGACTGCTGTGTTAGCAAGGAGGGAGGCTCCGTGGGCGTGGGACCCTCCCGGCAAGGTGTGGGATATAATCTCTGGTGTGCTGGTGTTACAGCGCAGTATTGGGGTGGGAGTTACCCGATTTTCCAGGTGTTGTGTGTCTCAGTTCCCCTGGCTAGGAAAAGGGACTCCCTTCCCCCTCGCGCTTCTGAGGTGAGGCGATGCCTCACCCTGCTTCAGCTCTCCCTGGTCGGGCTGCAGCAGCAGACCAGCACCAATTGTCCGGCACTCCCGAGTGAGATGACCCCAATAACTCAGTTGAAAATACAGAAATCACCGGTCTTCTGTGTCGCATGCACTTGGAGATGGAGAATGAAGCTGTTCCTATTCGGCCATCTTGCTCCACCTCCCCCTCTACTTTTCATAGAAGGATATTTCTTTTGTCAGCATTAGCTTCACTGCGCTAAGAAATATCCCATTGCAGATTTCCAGAAAATTGTGTTGGCAAACTGTTGGCTGCAGAGAAACGTGTAAATCTGTGAGTTGCATTCACACATCACAATGCAGTTTCTCAGAATGCTTCATTCCAGTGTCTGTCTGAGGATATATCCTTTTTCACCATAGGCCTCCATGAGCTCCCAAGTATCACATTGCAGAATCCACGACAAGACTCTTAGCAAACTGTTACAAGAAGGGAAGGGTGGAACTCTGTGTGATGAAGCCACATATCAGATGCAATCTCTCAGAAAGCTATTCTCTAGTTGTACTCTGAGGATACTTGCTTTTTCACAAAGGGCCCAAATTTGCTCCCAAATATGACTGTGCAGGTTCCACGAAAAGAGGGTTAGCAAACTGCTTCCTGAGGAATAAATTGTAACTCTGTGAGATGAATTGACAAATCACAAAGAAATTTCTCAGAAAGCTTCTCTCTCTTTTTGAACTGACTATATTTCCTTTATCAGCGTAGGCCTCAAAGCCATCCAAAGTAACCTTTCTTAGGTTCTTCACAGACAGTGTTAATGGCCTGCTCCATGAAACACAAGTGTAACTCTGTGAGATGAATTCACACATCAACAAGAGGTTTCTAAGGAAAATTCCTTCAACTTTTCATAGGAGGATATTTCCTTTGTCACCATTAACTTCACTGCGCTAAGAAATATCCCATTGCAGATCTCCAGATAACTGTGTTGGCAAACTGTTGGCTGAAGAGAAACGTGTAACTCTGTGAGATGCATTCACACATCGCAATGCAGTTTCTCAGAAGGCTTCTTTCCAGTGTCTGTCTGATGATATATCCTTTTTCACCAAAGGCCTCAATGAGCTCCCTAATATCACATTGCAGAATACACAACAAGACTCTTAGAAAACTGTTCCAAGAAGGGAAGTGTGGAACTCTGTGTGATGAAGCCACACATCAGAAAGCAATCTATCAGAAAGCTATTCTCTAGTTGTTCTCTGAGGATACTTGCTTTTTCACAATGGGCCAGAATTGGCTCTCAAATATGACTGTGCAGGTTCCACGAAAAGGGAGTTAGCAAACGGCTTCCTGAGGAATAAATTTTAACTCTGTGAGATGAATTCAGAGATCACGAAGAAATTTCTCAGAAAGCTTCTCTCTCGTTTTGATCTGATGATATTTCCTTTATCAGCGTAGGCCTCAAAGCCATCCAAAGTAACCTTACTTAGGTTCTTCAAAGACAGTGTTAATGGCCTGCTCCATGAAACATAAGTGTAACTCTGTGAGATGAATTCACACATCAAGAAGAAGTTTCAAAAGAAGCTTCCTTCTAGTTTTAGTAGGAGGATATTTCCTTTGTCACCATTAGCTTCACTGCGCTTAGAAATATCCATTTGCCGATTTCCAGAGAACTGTGTTGGCAAACAGTTGGCTGAAAGAAATGTGTAACTGTGTGAGTTGCAATCACACCCCGCAATGCAGTTTCTCAGACGGCTTATTTCTAGTGTCTGTCGGAGGATATATCCTTTTTCACCATAGCTCTCAATGAGCTCCCAAATATCACATTGCAGAATCCACGACAGGACTCTTAGCAAGTTGTTCCAAGAAGGGAAGGGTGGAACTCTGTGTGATGAAGCCACACATCAGAAAGCAATCTCTTAGAAAGGTATTCTCTAGTTGTTCTCTGAGGATAATTGCTTTTTCACAATGGGTCCGAATTGGCTCCCAAATATGACTGGGCAGGTTCCACGAAAAGGGGGATAGCAAACTGCTTTTTGAGGAATAATTTGTAACTCTTTGAGATGAATTCAGAGATCACGAAGAAATTCCTCAGAAAGCGTGTCTCCCGTTTTGAACTGATGATATTTCCTTTATCAGCGTAGGCCTCAAAGCCATCCAAAGTAACCTTTCTTAGATTCTTCAAAGACAGTGTTAATGGCCTGCTCCATGAAACATAAGTGTAACTCTGTGAGATGAATTCACACATCAACAAGAAGTTTCTAAGGAAGCTTCCTTCTAGTTTTCAGGAGGATAATTCCTTTGTCACCGTTAGTCTCACTGCGCTAAGAAATACCCCATTGCAGATTTCGAGAAAACTGTGTTGGCAAACTCTTGGCTGAAGAGAAAGGTGTAATTCTGTGAGTTGCATTCACACATCACAATGCAGTTTCTCAGAAGGCTTCTTTCCAGTGTCTGCCTGAGGCAATATCCATTTTCACCATTGCCCACAATGAGCTCCCAAATATCACATTGCAGAATCCACGACAGGATTCTTAGCAAATTGTTCCTAGAATGTAACGGTGGAACTCTGTGTGATGAAGCCACACAACAGAAAGCAATCTCTCAGAAAGCTATTCTCTAGTTGTTCTCTGAGGATACTTGCTTTCTCACAATGGGCCCGAACTGGCTCCCAAATATGACTGGGGAGGTTCCACGAAAAGAGGGTTAGTGAACTGCTTCCTGAGGAATAAGTTGTAACTCTGTGAGATGAAATCAGAGATCACAAAGAAATTTCTCAGAAAGCTTCTCTCTCGTATTGAACTGATGATATTTACTTTATCAGCATTGGCCTCAGAGCAATCCAAAATAACACTTCCTAGTTTCTTCAAAGACAGTGTTAATGGCCTGCTCCATGAAGCATAAGTGTAACTCTGGGAGGTGAATTCACACATCATCAAGAAGTTTCTAAGGAAGCTTCCTTCTAGTTTTCATAGGAGGATATTTCCTCTGTCACCATTAGCTTCACAGCGCTAAGAAATATACCATTGCAGATTTCCAGAAAACTGTGTTGGCAAACTGTTCGCTGAAGAGAAACGTGTAACTCTGTGAATTGCATTCACACATCGCAAGGCAGTTTCTAAGAAGGCTTGTTTCCAGTGTCTGTCTGAGGATATATCCTTTTTCACCATAGGCCTCAGTGAGCTAGTAAGTATCACATTGCAGAATCCAAGACAAGACTCTTAGCAAACTGTTCCAAGAAGGGAAGGGTGGAACTCTGTGTGAGGAAGCCCCACATCAGAAAGCATTCTCTCAGAAAGCAATTCTCTAGTTGTTCTCTGAGGATACTTGCTTTTTCACAATGGGCCTGAATTGGCTCCCAAATATACCATTGCAGGTTCCACGAAAAGAGGGTTAGCAAACTGCTTCCTGAGAAATAAGGTGTAACTCTGTGAGATGAATTCACAGATCACAAAGAAATTTCTCAGAAAGCTTCTCTCTCTTTTTGAACTGATGATATTTCCTTTAACAGCGTAGTCCTCAACGCCATCCAAAGTAAACTTTCTTAGATTCTTCAAAGCCGGTGTCAATGGCGTGCTCCATGAAACAGAAGTGCAACTCGGTGAGATGAATTCACACATCAACAAGAAGTTTCTAAGGAAGCTTCCTTCTAGTGTTCATAGAAGGATATTTCCTTTGTCACCATTAGCTTCAGTGCACTAAGAATTATCCCATTGTAGATTTCCAGAAAACTGTGTTGGCAAACTGTTGGCTGAAGAGAAACGTGTAACTCTGCGAGTTGCATTCACACATCACAATGCAGTTTCTCAGAAGGCTTTTTTCCAGTGTCTGTCTGAGGATATATCCTTTTTCACCATAGGCCTCAAAGAGCTCCCAAGTATCACATTGCAGAATCCACGACAAGACTCTTAGCAAACTGTTCCAAGAAGGGAACGGTGGAACTCTGTTTGAGGAAGCCACACATCAGAAAACAATCTCTCAGAAAGTTATTCTCTAGTTGTTCTCTGAGGATACTTTCTTTTTCACAATGGTACCGAATTGGCTCCCAAATATCACTCTGCAGGTTCCACATAAAGAGGGATAGCAAACTGCTTCCTGAGGAATAAGTTGTAACTCTGTGAGTTGAATTCAGAGATCACAAAGAAATTTCTCATAAAGCTTCTCTCTCGTTTTGAACTGATGATATTTCCTTTCTCAGCGTGGGCCTCAAAGCCATCCAAAGAAACCTTTCTTAGGTTCTTTAAAGACAGTGTTAATGGCCTGCTCCAAGAAACATACTTGTAACTCTCTGAGATGAATTCACACAACAAGAAGAAGTTTCTAAGGAAGCTTCCTTCTAGTTTTCATAGGAGGATATTTCCTTTGTCACCATTAGCTTCACTGCGCTAAGAAATATCCAATTGCATATTTGTAGAAAACTGTGTTGGCAATCTGCTGGCTGAAGAGAATCGTGTAACTCTGTGAGTTGCATTCTCACATCGCAATGCAGTTTCTCAGAAGGCTTCTTTCCAGTGTCTGTCTGAGTATATATCTTTTTCACCCTAGGCTTCATGAGTTCCCAAATATTACATTGCAGAATACAAGACATGACTCATAGCAATCTGTGGCAGGAACGAAGGGTGGAACGCTGTGTGATGAAGCCACATATCAGAAAGCAATCTCTCAGGAAGCTATTCTCTAGTTGTTCACTGAGGATACTTGCTTTTTCACAATGGGCCTGAATTGGCTCCTAAATATCACTGTGCAGGTTCCACGAAAGGAAGGTTAGCAAACTGCTTCCTGAGGAATAAGTTGTAACTCTGTGAGATGAATTCACAGATCACAAAGAAATTTCTCAGAAAACTTCTCTCTCGTTTTGAACTGATGATATTTCTTTTATCAGCGTAGGCTTCTAAGCCATCCAAAGTAACCTTTCTTAGGTTCTTCAAACACAGTGTTAATGGCCTGCTCCATGAAACATAATGTAACTCTGTGAGATGAATTCACAAATCAGCAAGAATTCTACGGAAGCTTCCTTCTAGTTTTCATAGGAGGATATTTCCTTTGTCACCATTAGCTTCACTGCGCTAAGAAATATTCCTTTTCAGATTTCCAGAATACTGTGTTGGCAAACTGTTGGCTTAAGAGAAAATTGTAACTCTGTAAGTTGCCTTCACCCATCGCAATGCAGTTTTTCAGAAGGCTTCTTTCC
>NW_022300369.1:0-2690 GCF_002776525.5 Piliocolobus tephrosceles
CTGAGACTTTCTGCTAGTGTTTAGGGTAGATTAACAACATAAATATGTGGCCAAAACTTGAGAAGCATTTTTCTGGATTCAATATTTTTCCTCACACACATTTGCATTAATCCAAGAAATCTCAGTTTTAAAAAGGTACTAACTTTGTTACTTTGTCAACGTTTTTTGAGAACACACTAAAAGACAATTCATTTTCTGTGAATTCTAATTTTCATGTAAACCAAAGACTTAAATTTAGAATACAGTCAAATCTGACTAATGCTGAGTAACTTGGGGAGAGATTTGATCTTTAAAAATTCAGATTAAAAATAATTGTAAAGCCAAAAGAAGGTAAGTAATACTCATAGGACAGTCACACAAACCCCAGCAGCAGAATATACATTCTTCAAGAAAACAGTGAACATGTAATATGATAGATTGCTTTCTGAGCCATAAAACAGGTCTCAGTATTTTAAATTTACGTATATAATACAAGGTTTTCTTATATGCCTTCGGGGGAAATATTGTAATGTAGATAGTAAATAACATAGCATTAAATAAGAAAACATGTCAATTTCTAATCTTCAACTAAAGCAGTGCTTTGAGACACAGATTACAGATTTGAACATTTTTAAAGAAATAGAGCTCATGTTAATTAGAAAACTATTAAATTACAATTAAACAATAAAATAAAAAACAGCAGAATGGGAAGATCGGTAAAGTTGATAAGCCAGGCTGATTAAAAAATGTGAGGAAAAACCACAAATATCAGGAAAAAGGAACATGGCATCACTGCAGTTCTTATCAGCGTTAAAAGATGTCTGTCAATAAAGTCCAAATTTTGGATGCAATGGCAACTATCTTAAATGACAGCAACTACCAGACTCACTTAAAAGGTAATACATAACCAAAATAGCTGTACATCAAAGTAAACAGTGACATGTGATGGAAGAAATTAGAATTTTAGGTAAAACATTCATACAAAGAAAACTCCAGTTTCAGATGATATCCCTGGGAAATTCCACCAAACATTGAAGGAAGAAATTTCACAACTTTGTCAGAAAATAGAGTTGCAGAAAGCATTTTCAAACTCATATGAGGCCAACATTATCCTGATACTGAAACCAAAGATATAAGAAAAGTGCACAGCAACATGTTTCATAAAAATAAATACAAAAATTTGTTAAGAAAATTAAATCCACTAATACATAAAAAGATAATCCATCATGATTAATTGCAAGAATGCAAGGCTATTTAAATAGTCATACCATTAAATTAATGAAGAAAAATACATAACAGTAATCTCAAGTATTAAACAGAATTGAATCTCCATTTATGGTAAAACTCTAAGCAAACTAAGAATATAAGCAAAATTTCTCAACCTGATAAAAGGCATATACGATAAAACATTTAAAGATTAAAACTGAATGCTTTTCCTCTAAGATCAAAAATACAGAAAGGATGTCTGTTTTTACCTCATCTATTAAACATTACATTGAAGAATTTATGAAATAAAGTAGGAAAAAATGTTCATCACACATTAGAAAGCAAAGATTAAATCTGTATTTAGAGGTGGCATGATTGTCTATGCAGGAAATCTTAGGAATCTACCAAAAAAAAGTAACTAGTACCTGTGTTTGCAAGTTTGGAAGTTTGGAAGATACGGAGTATTTGTATATATAAGCAACAAATAATTAGAAATTACAGTAGTATTAAAATACATACTATTTAGCAATAAATTGAACAAAAGGTGTAAAAGGCCTCTAAACGGATAAAATTGTTAAGATTTCTAAGAATATAGAGCTATATCAAACTGATTGATCAAAAAATGTGACATTATGTTACTTGTCCCAAAATATCTATAGATTCAATGCAATTTTAATTGGTATTTCATCAGGCTTTTGTATAGAAATTGTCAAGATGATTATAAAATTTACATGGAATTTCAAAAGACAAAGTCTGGGAAAAACTACCTTGAAAGATAAAAAAGTTCAAGGATTTATTCTTGTTTTAAATTATTGATACTTGCATCAAGTTGGATAAATCTCAAAATAGCTATGCTTTGTGAAGTCAGATCCAAAAGTATATGCACTGTAAACACCATTTACATAACCTTCTAGAAAATGAAAACTATATGAAATAAAGCAGATCAGGAACTGCCAGAGGAAGGATGGGCCAGGCGCAGTGGCTCAGGCCTGTAATCCCAGCACTTTGGGAGGCCGAGACAGGCGGATCACAATGTCAGAAGTTCGAGACCAGCCTGACCAACATGGTGAAACCCCATCTCTACTGAAAATACAAAAAAAAAATTAGCTACGCATAGTCGCGCATGCCTGTAATCCCAGCTACTCAGGAGGCTGAGGCAGGTGAATTGCTTGAACTCGGGATGCAGAGGTTTCAGTGAGTCGAGATCCCACCATTGCACTCCAGCCTGAGAGACAGAGAGAAACTCTGTCTCAAAAAACAAAAAACAAACAAACAAAAAAAAGAGGATTGACACCGGCATATGAGAAAACTTTGAGGGATGCTTAAATATGTTAATTATCTTGATTGTGCAGAAGTTCTCATCAGTGCAGGCAGTCCTTGCTTGGCAGGGTGGGAAAACTTCTGCATATCAGGACTGAATTCTTACATGTCAAGGTTCCATGGTAACAATGCACAACGTTTTCACTTTGCACAGTGACAAAGGAAGGAAGCTTTTCACTACTCTC
>NW_022300370.1:0-2175 GCF_002776525.5 Piliocolobus tephrosceles
ACTATAGGGCCAAAGGAAATCTCCAGCGATACAAATGAGAAAGAAGCTTTCTGAGAAACTTCTTTGTGACCTGTGAATTCATCTCAGAGAGTGACACCTTTCTCCTCATGAAGCCGTTCGCTAAGACAGTTCTCCTGGATTTTGCAAAGTGATATTTGGGAGCCCAGTGAGGGCTATGGTGAAAAAGGAAATATCCTCAGAGAAAAACCGGAAAGAAGCATTCTGAAAAACTGCATTGTGACACGTGAATGCAACTCACAGAATTACCCCGTCCTTTTCATGGATCCGTTGGCTAACCCTGTTTTCTTGAAATCTGCATTGGGATATTTCGTAGCTCAAGAAAGCTTACGTTGACAAAGGAGATATTCTCAAAGAAAATCTAGAAAGTAGCTTTCTGAGAAACTTCTCTGTGATAAGTGAATTTATCTCACAGAGTTCCAACTGAGTCTTCATGAAGCTGTTTGCTGGCAGTGTTTTCGTGGAATCAGTACAGTGATATTTGGGAGCGCATTGAGGCCTAGGGTGAAAAAGGAAATATCCTCAGATAATAGCTAGAAAGAAGCTTTCTGAGAGATTGCTTTCTGATGTGTGAATTCATGATACAGAGTTTCGCCTTTCCCTCTCGTAGCAGTTTGCTAACACTCTATCCGTGGATTCTGGAAAGAGATTTGGGAGCTCATTTTGGCCTATGGTGAAAAGGGAATTATCCGCAGAGAAAAACTGGAAGGAAGCGTTCTGAGAAACTGCATTGCCATGTGTGAAAGCATCTCACAGAGGTACACGTTTCTCTTCAGTCATCAGTTTGCCAACACAGTTTTCTTGTAATCTGCAACGGGATACCTCTGAGCGCAATGAGGCTCACGGTGTCAAAAGAAATATCCTCATATAAAATCGAGAAAGAAGCTTTCTTAGAAACTTCTCTGTGATGTGTGAATTCATCTCACACAGTTACAGTTACATTTCAAGAAGAAGTCATTTAACACGGTCTTTGAGAAAACTGAGAAGGGCTACTTTGGGTCGCACTGAGGCCTACGCTGAAAAAGAAATATCCTCAATTAAAAACGTGAAAGAAGCTTTGTGAGAAACTTCCTTGTGTTACGTGAAGACATCTCACAGAATTACAACGTAGTCTTCAAGAAGCAGTTTGCTGACAGTATTTTCATGGAATCTGTAAAGTGATATTTGGCAGCGCATTGAGGCCTATGTTGAAAAAGGAAATATCCTCAGATAATAGCTACGAAGAAGCTTTCTGAGAGATTGCTTTCTCTTGTGTGAATTCATCATACAGAGTTTCACCTTTCCCTTCTGCTAGCAGTTAGCTACCACTCTTTTCGTGAATTCTGGAAAGTGAGATTTGGGAGCTCATTGTGGCCTGTGGTGAAAAGGGAACTGTCCTCAGACAAAAACTGGAAGGAAGCGTTCTCAGAAACTGCATTGCCATGTGTGAATTCAACTCACAGAGGTACACTTTTCTCTTCAGTCATCTGTTTGCTAACACAGTTTTCTTGAAATCTGCATCGGATATATCTCCGCACAATGAAGCCTGCGGTGTCAAAGGAAATATCCTCATATAAAAACTAGAGGGAAGCTTTCTTTGAAACTTCTTTTGAGGTGTGAATTCACTTCACAGAGTTACAGTTACATGTCAAGGAGCAACTGATTAACTCTGTCTTTCAGGAAACTGAGAAGGGCTAGTTTGGGTTGCACTGAGGCCTACACTGATAAAGGAAATATCCTCCATTAAAAACGTGAAAGAAGCTTTGTGAGAAACTTCTTTGTGATATGTGAATTCATCTCACAGTGTTACAACTTAGTCTTCATGTAGCAGTTTGCTGACAGTGTTTTCGTGGAAGCTGGAAAGTGAGATTTGAGAGCACATTGAGGGCGATGGGGAAAAAGGAAAGATATTCAGATAATACCTAGAAAGAAGGTTTCTGAGATATTGCTTTCTGATCTGTAACTTCATCTCACAGACTTATACTACTATTTCCTCCAACTGTTTGCTAGCACTGTCTTTGTGGATTCTGAGAACTGATATTTCCGATAGGCTTGAAGAGTCTAAGGACACTGGAAATATCTTCCGAGAAAAACCAGAATGAAGCTTTCTGAGAAACTGCTCTGTGCAGCGTGAATTCATTTCACGGTGTTACACCACACTTTCATGGAGGAGTTTGC
>NW_022300371.1:0-6251 GCF_002776525.5 Piliocolobus tephrosceles
TGCATATTCCATTCCATTCCCTATTCCATTCCATTCCATATTTCATTTCATTCCATTTCTTTCAATATTCCATTCCATTCCCTATTCCATTCCATTCCATTCTACCTTCCATTCCATTGCATTCCATTCCATATTCCATTCCTTTCCATTATAAATTCTGTTCCATTGCATTCCGTTCAATATTCCATTCCATTTTTTATTCCATTCCATTCCGTTCCATTCAATATTCCATTCCCTTCTATGCCATTACATAACCCAGTTAATTCTATTCCATTCCATATTCCATTCCATTCTTTTCCTTTCCATTCCATTCCACATTCCATTCCATTCCTTTCGGTTTCATTCCATTTTCCATTCCTTTCCATTCCAAGTTACATTCCATTCCACTACATTCCATATTCCATTCCATTCTATTCCATTTCATATTGCATTCCATTCTATATTCCAATGCATTCCATTCAATTTCGTTCCCTTGCATTCCACTTTGTAATCCGTTCCTTCACAATATGTTCCATTTCGTTGCATTCCATTGCATTCCATATCCCATTCCATTCTATATTCCATTCCTTGTACCATTCCATTCGATATTCCATTCCATTGCAGTTCATTCCATTCCATTCCATATTCCATTCCATTCCATTCCATTTTATTTCATTCCATTCCATATTTCATTCCATTTCATATTCCATTCCATTCCATATTCCATTCAATTCTATTCCATATTCCATTCCATTCCATTTCATATTCGATTCAATTCCACTCCATATTCCAATGCATTCAACATATCATTCCTTTGCATTCCATATTCAATTGCATTCCTTTCCATTGCATTCCATTCCATTCCATTTCCCATTCCTTTCATTCCATATTCCATTCCATTCCATTCAATATTCATTTCGATTCCATTGCATTCCATTCCATATTCCACAACATTCTATATTCCATTTCAATCAATTCCATTCCATTCCCTTCCATACAATTTCATATTTCTTTCCATTCCATTGCGTGACATTCCATTATGTTTCATTTCGTTACATATTCCATTCCATTCTCTATTCCATTCCTTATACCATTCCATTCCATATTCCATTTCATAATCTTCCATTCCATTCCATTTCATTTTCCATTGCATTCTGTTCCTTTTCCATTCCATTCCATATTCCATTCCTTTCCATTCCATATTCCATTCCATTACATTCCATTCTATATTTCATTACATTCCATATTCTATTAAATTCCATATTCCTTTGTATTGGATTCCATTCCCTTCCTTTCGATTCAATTTAATTTCATATTTTTTTCCTTTCTGTTGCGTTACATTCCATATTCCATTGTATTCCATTTTCCGTTCCATTCCATTCCATTTTACTCCATTCCATTACATTCCATTACTTTCTATTGCATTCCTTATACTATTCCATTCCATTCCGTTGCATCCTCCATTCCATTCCATTTCATTCCGTTCCATATTCCATTTCATTCCATGTACAATTCCATTCCATTCTATCCCATTCCATTCCATATTTCATTCCATATTCCATTCCATTCCGTTCAATATTCCATTTCATTCCATGTACCATTCAATTGCTTTCTATCCCATTCCATTCCATATTCCATTCCATTCCATTCCCTTCTATTCCATTCCATATACCATTCCATTCCATACCATTCCATTCCCTTCCATATTCCATTTAATTCCATTTCATTTCATTCCAAATTCCATTCTTTACATATTCCGTTCCACTCAATTGCATTCGATACTATTCCACTCCATATTCCATTGAATTCCATTCCATTCCATTCCATTCCAATCCATTCCATTTTCCATTCCATTCGATATTTCATTCAATTCCAGTCTACTCCATACCCTATTCCATTACTTATTCCATTCCATTGCACTCCAATATATTACATTCCATTCCATAATCCATTCCATTCAATTCCATCCCATTCCATATTCCTTTCCATTACATATTCCATTCTATTCCATTCCATATACCATTCCATTCCATTCCATATTCCATTCCATTCCATATTGCATTCCCTTGCATATTCCATTCCATTCCATTCCGTATTCCATTCCAATCCTTATTCCATTCCATATTCCATTCCATTCCATTCCGTATTCCATTCCGTTACATTCCATTAAATATTCCATTCCATTCCGTTCCATTCCATTCCACATTCCACTCCATTCCATTTCATTTTCCTTTCCATTTCATTCCATTCCATTCGATTCAGTATTCCTTTCCATTCCATTCCATATTCCATTCCACTTCGTAGTCAATTCCATTCCATATTCCTTTCCATTCCATTTCATTCCTACTTGTTCCATTCCATTCCATTTCATATTTCTTTCTCTTCCGTTTCATTCCTTTCCATTCCACATTCCATTCAATTCCATATTCCTTTCATTTCCATTCTATTCCATTCCGTTAAATTCCTTTCCATATTCCATTCCCATCCATTCCATTCCATTCTATTCCATTCCATAATTCATTGCATTCCATTCCGTTCCATATTCCTTATCATTTCATAATCCTTTCCATTTTATTCCATTCTATTCCATTCCATTGCATTCTGTTTCATATTCCATTCCATAATCTATTCCATTGCATTCTTTTCCATATTCCATTCCATTCCGTCCCATTCCATATTCCATTACACTCCATTCCATTCCATTCCATAACCATTCCCTTCTGTATTCCATTCTATTCCGTAATACATTGCATAACATATTCCTTTCCATTTCATTCCATTCCCTTACGTTCCATTCTATTCCATTTCATATTTCGTTCCATTCCATTCCGTTCCATTCCATACTCCATTCCATTCCATGTTTCGTTCCATTCCATTCCATTCTATTCCTTTCCATTGCACTCCATTCCATATTCCATTCCATTCCATTCCACTGCATTCCATTTTCGATTCCGTTCCATTCTATTATATTACATTCCATATTCAATTCCATTCCAGTCCATGATAGATTCCATTCATTATTCCATTCCACTCCATTTCATTCCATTGCATTCCATTTCATATTCCATTCCATTCCATTCCATTACAATCTGTTTCATATTCCATTCCATTCCATATATCATTCCATTTCCGACTACTCCATTCCGTATTCCTTTCCATATTCCATTCCATTCAATTAAATTCCTTTCCATAATCCATTCCATTCCATTCCTTATCATCCATTTCCATATTCCATTCCATTATATATTCCATTCCATTCCATTCCATATTCCATTCCATTCCATATTGCCTTCCTTCCATATTCCATTCCATTCTGTATTCCATTCCATTCCATATTACACTCCATTCCATACCATTCCATTTCATTTTCCTTGCCAATCCATTCCATTGCATCAATATTCCATTCCATTCCATTCCATTCTACATTCCATTTCACTTCGTATTCAATTCCATTCCATATTCCTTTTCATTCCATTTCATTCCCATTTGTTACATTTCATTCCATTTCATATTTCTGACTGTTCCGTTCCGTTTGTTTCCATTCCAGATTCCATTCCTTTCCATATTCCATTCATTTCCATTCTATTCCATTCCGTTAAATTCCTTTCCATATTCCATTCCACTCCATTCTATTCCATTCCATATTTCATTCCATTCCATTCCATTCCATATTCCTCTTCATTTCATATTCCATTCCATTCTATTCCATTTCATTGCATTTTGTTTCATATTCCATTCCATAGTCTATTTCATTGCATTCCGTTCCCTATTGCATTCCATTCCATTCCATCCCATTCCATATTCCATTCTATTCCATATTCCCTTCCATTCTGTTCCATTCCATATTCCATTCCACTCGATTCCATTCCATTCCATAACCATTCCATTCTGTTTTCCATTCCATTCTGTATTACATTCCATATCGTATTCCTTTCCATTTCATTCCATTCCCTTATGCTCCATTCCATTCCATTTCATATTTCTTTCCCTTCCATTCCTTTCCGTTCCATTCCATACTGCATTCCATTCCATATTTCATTGCATTCCATTTCATTCCATTCTATTCCATTCCTTTGCATTCCATTCCATATTCCATTTCATTCCTTTCCATTCCATTCCATTTTCTATTCCATTCCATTATATTCCATTCCATATTCCATTCAATTCCTTTCCATTCCATATTAGATTCCATTCCATATTCCATTCCATTCTATTCCATTATATATTCCATTGTATTCCTTTCCCTTTCATTCCGTTCCATATTCCATTCCTTTCCATATTCCATTCCATTCCCTACAATTCCGTATTCCATTCCATATTCCCTTACATTTCATTGCATTCCATCCCATTTCATATTCCATTCCATTCCATATTCCATTTCGTTCCATTCCATATTCCTTTCTATTCCATTCCATAGCATTGTATATACCATTTCCCTCTATTCTGTTCCATTCCGTTCCATTCCATTCCATATACCATTCCATTCCATATTCCATTCCATATGCATTCCATTCCATATTCCATTCCATTCCATTCCATTTATTTCAATTCCATATTACGTTTCATTCCATTCCGTTCCGTTTTGTTACTTTACATTCAATTTCGTCTTCCATTCCATTCTGTATTCCATTCCATTTCATTTCATTACATTATATTTTTCATTGCATTCTATATTTTATTCCATTCCATTCTATTCCATTTCATTCCATGTTCCATTCTCTTTCATTCCATTTTCCATTCCATTCCACATTCTATTCTATTCCATTCCATTTCTCATTCTATTCCATTCCATTTCATTCTATTCTAATTCCATATCCATTCCATTAAATTCCATTCCATGTTCCATTCCATTCTAATTCATTCCATATTCCATTCCATTCATTCCGTTTCATATTCCTTTCCATTCCATATTCCATTGCATTCTATTCCATTCCATGTTCCATTCCATTACATTCCATTAAATATTCCATTCCATTCCTTATTCCATTCGATTCAATTTCTTTTCATTCCATTCCACTCCGTTCCATATTCCATTCCCGTCCATTCCATTTCATTCCATTCCGTTTTATTCTATTTCGTATTCCATTCAATTTCATTCTGTTCCCTACCCATTCCTTGCCATATTCAATTCTGCTCTCTTCCATTTCATGTTCTATTCCATTCCATTCCATTCTGTTCCATATTCCATTCCATTACGTATTCCATTCCATTCCATTTTATTCTATTCCATTCCATCCCATTCAGTTTCGTATTCCATTCCATATTTCAATCAATTTCGTTCCACTCCGTTCCATATTCCATTACATTCCATATTCCTTTACATTCAGTTCCACATTCCATTCCATTCCATTCCATTCCATATTCCATTGAATTCCAAATAGCATTCTATTCCATATTCCATTCCATTCCATATTGCATTGCATTCCATATTCCATTCAATATCCCATTGCATTCCATTCCATATTTCATACCGTTAAATTCCATTCTGTTCCATTTCATTCCATTCAATATTCCATTCCCTTCCATTCCATTCTATTTCTTTCCATTACATTCCATATTCAATTCCATTCCATGCCATTCCATTCCTTTCCTTATACCACTCCATTCCATATTTCATTCTATTTCATATTCCATTACATTCTACTAAACATTCCATTCCATTTCATTCCACATTCCATTCCATTCCATTCCATTTCACATTCCATTCCATTCCGTTCCATATTCCATTCCAGCCCATTCCATTTCATTGCATTCCATATTCCATTCCATATATTCCTTTTCTTTCTATTCCATTCCATATTTCATTCCATTGCTTTCTGTTCAAATTCCATTCCATGGCATATTCCTTTATATTCTATTCCCTTCCATATTCTATTGCATTCCTTTCTGTTCCACATGCATTCAATTCCATATTCCATTCAATTCCATTCCATTTCATTCCATTCCATACTCCATTCCTTTCCATTCCATACCATTCCTTTCCATATTCCATTCCATCCCATTCAGTTTCGTTCCATTCCATTCCATAATCCATTCCATTCCATTCTTTTCCATTCCATTCCATTTCTTTCCATTCCATTCCATATTCCATTCCTTTCCATGCCATTGCATTCCATTCCATATTCCATTCCATTCCATTCTATCCCATTCCATATTCCATCCCATTCCATTCTATCCCATTCCATATTCCATTCTATTCCATATTCCATTTCATTCCATTTTCCATTCCATTCCATTCCATTCCATTCCATTCCATTCCATTCCATTCCATT
>NW_022300372.1:0-3224 GCF_002776525.5 Piliocolobus tephrosceles
CAAAAAAAAAAAAAAAAAAAAAAAAAAAAAAAGTTAATATTTATTAAGTGCACCATCTTTCAAAACACTGAGAATCCAACTGCTTTATTTCTTTTGAAAAACTCACCAAGAGTGGCTTAAACAGTGACCGTCTTCCCCACAGCACAGCATCTTCCAGGCCTTGGGGCACTGTCCTGTATTTTTTATTTTTTATTTTTTTTAAGACGGAGTCTAGCTAAGTCGCCTTGGCTGGAGTGCAGTGGTGTGATCTCTGCTCACTGCAAGCTCTGCCTCCCGGGTTCACGCCATTCTCCTGCCTCAGCCTCCTGAGTAGCTGGGACTACAGGTGCCCACCACCACGCCTGGCTAATTTTTTTGTATTTTTGGTAGAGACGGGATTTCGCCTTGTTAGCCAGGATGGTCTCGATCTCCTGCCCCGGTGATCCACCCGTCTCGGCCTCCCAAAGTGCTGGGATTACAGGCGTGAGCCACCACCCCAGGCCTTTTTGCACTTTTATGTTATCTTTGAGACTGAGTCTTGCTCTGTCACCCAGGCTGGAGTGCAGTGGTGCAATCTTGGCTCACTGCAACCTCTGCCTCCTGGGTTCAAGCAATTCTTCTGCCTCAGCCTTCCAAGTAGCTGGGACTACAGGCACACGCCAGCACACCCAGCTAATTTTTATATTTTTGCTAGAGATGGCGTTTCACCATATTGGCCAGGCTGGTCTCAAACTCCTAACCTTGTGATCCACCAACCTCGGCCTCCCAAAGTCCTGGGATTACAGGTGTGAGCCACTGAGCCCAGCCATCCTGCTTCTTTCTAAGTGGGGATCCTGTCCCTACACATTCTCCTCTGTGCTCCTCAGGCCATGAATATCTCTGAGGTCCGTGAGTGTGAGGTCTCTTGCTGGTGGCGTTCCTTCCTGTCTCTCAGGACTTTTTTTTTTTATTGGTGCACCTCTGGGACATAAGGAATGTGAGCCTGTGAAGAACGGTCTGGACCCTGCATCAGGACTCAGAGGTCCTGGAGGGGCAGACAGTGGACCAAGCAAGGGCTGAATTTACCTGATTTTTACCCAAAGGAGGCCCCTTACCACTGTCTCCATTGACACAGTGGTTCCAATAAAAACAAAATAGGTGATGACTCCACACATTTCCTGGAGCAGCTAGAAAAAAAATCTCTGTTGGTATTCGTATTAGTACAGTACTTTTGTTAGTGTTAGTACTTGTAATGGCAGTAGTACAAGTATTGGTGTTAATACTTGCATTAGTGTTGGTTGTGGTGTTGTTTAGCTGATGAAAGCTTGTTTCTCTCTCCTTCTGGGATAAAAACTCAAGACACCCTGGGGATCTCAAGCGCATGAACCAGGAAGTCTGAAGGTGTTTGTTCTTTGGGTATGAATCCATGGGAAGTGGGTGTGTGTTCTGTGGCCAAACTCACTGGCCTCTTTGATTAGAGGAGACAGAGGGGGCCAGGACCAACCCTCCGGCCTGTGCTTCCAGGAACACTTCTCTCTCTTTCCATGTGCGTGCCTGAGGGGGTTCCTGGTCCTCACCCATCTCCACTGGCTCTTCTTTTTTTTTTTTTGAGACGGAGTCCTGCTCTGTCGCCCAGGCTGGAGTGCAGTGGCCGGATCTCAGCTCACTCCAAGCTCCGCCTCCCAGGTTTATGCCATTCTCTTGCCTCAGCCTCCCGAGTAGCTGGGACTACAGGTGCCCGCCACCTCGCCCGGCTAGTTTTTTTTGTATTTTTAGTAGAGACGGGGTTTCACCGTCTTAGCCAGGATGATCTTGATCTCCTGACCTTGTGATCCGCCCGTCTTGGCCTCCCAAAGTGCTGGGATTACAGGCTTGAGCCACCGCGCCCGGCCTCCATTGGCTCTTCTACAGATGATGCACCCACTGTACACCTGCAGGTCACCCAGTGTAGAAAGAAATTCAAAAACCCACGTGGGGCCACATAGAGTGAGGCTGCCTCCAGACAGGCACAGGAACCCCGAGCCTCTTAGTCACTGCCAGAGCCTGAGACTGGGGCACTCACATGGAGACAAATGCATGGGGCTTTAGAAGAGGCTGGGTTGGAGGGAGCAGAGGAGGGCACGGATAGAATACATGGGTCCGTGGAAGCTTCAGGGCCAGAGGCACTTGGGAGGGAAGAAGGCATCATGGAGAGAAAGGTCAGGGCTCCTTCCATGCCCTGAGGTCACAGCGGGTTTCCCTCTCTCCCAGCTCTCCCTGGGCTCTTGTGTCGGCGAGTCAGGGCTGGCTCAGCTGGGGATCTTTGGTGAGTGGGAAGGACATAGGGCACTCGGGGTCTCAAGTTCAACTTTTTAACATGATCCTCAAATGAGGAGTTTCACCCACTGGCCTCCAGTCCACAGACCCCATGTCTTCTTGCTGGACCCCTGGGGGAGTTGCCCAGGCACGGAAATGAGATGTTTTACTTTTCACTGCCAAATGAAAAACCATCTTAATTTATGTGAGGCCAGCTCCGTCCTGGAGAGTTGTGACTTTCTAAGTGCTCCCACCACACACACATATATGTACATACCGTGAGGTTATTGCAGTGATGCCCCCTGGGCCTGGGGTCCTCTCATAGAACCCAGCTGATAAAAGCCTCCCTTCTACTCACCTCAGACCTAGAGACATCAGTTACCCCCTGCCCCATTCACCCAGCATTTTTGCTAGAGTGGAAACCAACTGAGAACCCAAATAAATGAACACAGTCTCTAACTCATGGGCTTAGGGGGAACACAGAGAGAATGAGAAGACCAGTGTTGAAAGTGGCATGTCATGAAGTGGCACAGGCAGATGAGGCTGGAGAGGTGCAGCCAGAGGCAGGGGTGGCCCAGGGGTCATTCGTAGTTTTGGACTAGGGTGGTGAGGCTGCCTGAGGCCTGTTTTCCAGTTCCCTGTGTTGGCTATGAGGACTGTGATCCTTGGGGGAGGTAACCAGGAGGCAGGTGCACCTATCAGATGACCATTGCAGTGCCTAGGCAGGGGGGTCTTGACATCACCTGGAGTGGCGGTAGACAGCTTGGGGACATCCTGGAAGTAGAGTCAACGTGACTTGCTCTTATGGTTTCTGGAGTGGACATGAGGCCTGAGGAAAAACGATGACTTGATGGCACCTCCTAGAGTTTGGTCTTGACTCAGTGAAGTTGAAAACAACAAGTGAAGAGCCAGCATGAAGACAACGACTCAAGCTCTTTGTAGGACATTTTAAATTCAAGATGTTTACGTTA
>NW_022300373.1:0-2093 GCF_002776525.5 Piliocolobus tephrosceles
TCTTAGCAAACTGCTTCCTGAGGAATAACTTGTAACACTGTGAGATGATTTCAGAGACCACAAAGAAATTTTTCAGAAAGCTTCTCTCTCGTTTTTTACTCATGATATTTCCTTTATCAGGGTAGGCCTCAAAGCGATCCAAAGTAACCTTTCGTAGGTTCTTCAAAGACAGTGTTAATGGCCTGCACCACGAAACACAAGTGTAACTCTGTGAGATGAATTCACACATCAACAAGAAGTTTCGAAGGAAGCTTCTTTCTAGGTTTCATACGAGGATATTTTCTTTGTCACCATTAGCTTCACTGCGCTAAGAAATATACCATTGCAGATTTCAAGAAAACAGTGTTAGCAAACTGTTGGCCAAAGAGAAATATGTTAGTCTCTGAGTTACATTCACACATCGCAGTGCAGTTTCTCAGAAGGCTTCCTTCCAGTGTCTGTCTGAGGATATATCCTTTCTCACCATAGCCGTCAATGAGCTCCAAAATATCACATTTGCAGAATCCACGACAAGAATCTTAGCAAACTGTTCAAAGAATGTAAGGGTGGAACTCTGTGTGATGAAGCCACACATCAGAAAGCAATCTCTCAGAAAGCTATTCTCCAGTTGTTCTCTGAGGATAGTTGCTTTTTCACAATGGGCCCGAAATGGCTCACAAATATGACTTCACATGTTCCACGAAAAGAGGCTTAGCAAACTGCTTCCTGAGGAATAAGTTGTAACTCTGTGAGATGAATTCAGCGATCACAAAGAAATTTCTCAGAAAACTTCTCTCTCGTTTTGAACTGATGGTATTTCCTTTATCAGCATAGGCCTAAAAGCCAACCAAAGTAACTTTTCTTAGGTTCTTCAAAGACAGTGTTAATGGCCTGCTCCATGAAACATAAGGGTAACTCTGTGAGATGAATTCAAACATCAACAGGAAGCTCCTAAGGAAGCTTCCTTCTAGTTTTCATAGGAGGATATTTCCTTTGTCACCATTAGCTTCACTGCGCTAAGAAATATCCCATTGCAGATTTCCAGAAAACTGTGTTGGCAAAATGTTTGATGAAGAGAAACATGTAACTCTGTGAGTTGCATTCCCACATCGCAATGCAGTTATTCAGAAGGCTTCTTTCCAGGGTGTGTCTGAGGATATCTCCTTTCTCCCCATAGCTTACAATGAGCTCCCAAATATCACACTGTAGGAGGGTGTGAGCAGAGATAGGGGACTCAAGACAGCCAGTTGGGCGCCCCGAAGGAGGCACGGGACCCAGTGGATTACTAGTAGATAAGGAGGAGGAAGGAGGAGTCTGGGCAGGAAGGGAGGGGGTGGGGAGAGAAGGAGTATAGGGACGAGAGTCTAAGGCCTAAAAGCCTTGTATGTAAATTTCGGACCACTTGCCTAGCCACTGGCAGAAATTGCTGAGGTCAATCACGCCACAGTGGAAAGAAAAATTAACCGCTTCCTCCTAAGGTCTTATTCAAGCTGTAAGGTTTTTAAATTGGCTAGGAGGCACCCTAAGGGGGTGCTCTTTGGAAATTTGGACTGGGGGTTTCCCGTTTGTTTCCTCTTTACCGACACACAATGGACACAATGGAAATGGAAGTGGATCTCTGCCTGGCTCCAAAGCGTCCTTTGGAACCAGCAGAGACAGACTGGAGGCTCTTGAAGCCAAGGTGGAGATTACCTTCAGGCAGTCGTCTCCATCCTGAATGGGTCTCCGAGCCACATGGTGGCTCCAAATGGACCTCAGACCTGCGCAGGATTTTGGCCGAGGGTGGTAAAGAGGAGACAAGGGCACTTACCCCAGAGAGGCCATGAGAGTGAGCGAAGCGGGTATCAGGTCCTGGTCAGTCCGTGGCGTGGAACGAGGAGGAGGAGGCTCCCCGGACCCTGGGGGCCCTGAGGAGGGGTCTCCTCCCAGGTTCGGCACCATCTGTCTTGTTTTTCTAAGACCACCAGAGCGAGCACAAAAGAACCAGCAAGTAGGCAAAGGTCAGGCGCAAAACTGCAAGTTTATTTTAGTAACCTATGGTGTGGAGAAGAAGTCTGTCGGCCTCCAGCAAAGAAGGCCGGCAGAGTTCCCCTCCCCCAAGCTCTCGGACGGAG
>NW_022300375.1:0-4017 GCF_002776525.5 Piliocolobus tephrosceles
CACACTGTTTTCTTGGGAAAATCAAGTGAGAACCACAAACTCTGAGATGAATTCCAGCAAAGGTATGTAAATCAGTTTGATCTAATGGTACAAGATTAGCTTTGAAGGCCAAAAGGAATTGGTTTCTAATTCTTATTCCTGTCCTCACTAGTATTGTGACCTAGGGAAATTTTCCAATCTTTCTGAGTTTGTTTTCTTATCAGGAACAGGATAATACGTAAGTAACAGGCTAGTTCATAGATTTAAATATGATCACATGGCAGCGGACATGAACCCTAATTAATTGCTAAGAATATATTTACACTGAACTCTCCTTTATCCATGTGAAAATTGTAGACAAACAACAATTGACAAAGAATAGACAGAATGTTCTAAGATAAATATTATTCCTTTGTTTCTGGAAAGAAGTCACACGTACAGTAAAAATAATTAGAGAGGACCTAGTTCATATTGAACAATCTTCCCCAAACCCTGAAACAGGTCTACTTGCTAACACCAGAGATCTCTTGACTGAGTCCAACCCCTGCAATCTCCTCTGTCTGGAATAGAGAGAGGAAGTTTGCTCCCGTCTTAGAACAGCATGGGCTGGTAAGCGTTCTCAGAGAGGCTCTCAACTTCAACTGTAAAGGGCCAGAGGAATATGTGCAACTGGGTCGGGTTAAGGCCAAGCTGAACCACATGACCAGGGCTCTCACCAGCGCCAAAGTCAGTGGAAGGATATCAGTCCCCAGAGCTCTGTTACAGGCCATGGATGCTCCATGGAGGGGTGGTGAGCATGTGAATGACAATCAGGAGAAACATCGGTAATGGACAGGAGGCATAAATAAACCATGTCCACCCTCCTCTACAACCCAGGAAAGTTCTCCTTCAAAAAACGATGTCTTGAAGAAAACAGGTACAAATCTTTGTGACTTTGGATTAGACATTTTTTAAGTAGGCACAAACAATCCAAAAATAGATGGATAAATAGACTTCATTAAAATAAAAACTTATATGCTTCAAAGGACACTGTCAAGGAAGTGAAAAGATAATCCACATAATGGGAGAACTATTTCCAGATTATATATTTGACACAGGTCTAGTACCTAGAGTATATAAGGAATTCATATAACTGAGCAAAAAACGACAAACCACCAAATTTAACAATGGGAAAAAAGCTGTGAGTAGAGGTTTCTCTAAGGAAACACACAAATGGCCAAGAAGCACATGCTAAGATGTTCAATGTTTTTCATCATTAGGAAAATGTAAATTTAAACCAACATGAGATACCATTTCACACCCACTACTATGACTTAAGAAAAAAATAAAGACAATACATGTTTGGAAAGTTATGGAGAATATGGAATTCTCATATATTACTGTTGGGAATGTAAAATGGCATAGCTACTGAATTTGGTGAACAGTGTGTGAGTTTCTCAAAATGTTTAACAACAAAAAAAAGTTGAACATAAAGTGACATATGATGCAGCAATTGCACTCCTAGGCTTATAACCAAGAAAATGAAAAACAGGTGTTGACTCAAAAACTTGTACAAAGCTGTGCGTACCAGTATTATTCTTAATAGTTAAAAAGTGGAAACATCTTAAACCACCATCAGTTGATGAATAAACAAAATGTGGTGTAACCATATAGTGGCATATTATTGTGCCATAAAAGTTCATGTACTGATGCAGGTTACGAAGGATGAAACTTGAGAACAACATGCTAAGAAACAGATGGAAAAGGCCACAGTTTGTTATTCCATAGAGAGGAAGTGCCCAGAACAAGTACATCTATATCTAGAGAAAGTAGATGAGTGGTTGTGAGACAGCAAGAAGGGGGGAATTGAAGAGTGACTGCCCGTAGGTACAGGCATGCTTTTTGGCATTATGAAAATATTCTGGAATGAGGTAGTGGTGATGGTTGTGAAACTTTTGGAATAGGGTAAAAGACTGAAATGCATGCTTAAAATGGTGAATTTTGTGATATATGAATTATACTATAGAAATAATAATATCAGTAATAAAGCAAGGTATCTTTCCTCATCTCCATGTCCTGTATTTTCATTTAAAAAAAAAAAAAAAAAGGAAAAAAAAAGCATTTCAGGCCAGGCTCAGTGGCTCACTCCTGTAATCCCAGCACTTTTGGAGGCCTAGGTGGGAGGATTGCTTGAGGCCAGAAGTTCAAAACCAGCCTGAGCAACATAGCAAGACCTTGTCTCTATGAAAAATAAAAAATTAGCCAGAAATGGTGATGTGTGCCTAGAGTTCCAACTACTTGGAAAGCTGAGATAGGAGGATCGCTTGAGCCTAGGATTTCGAGGTTGCAGTGATTTATAATCACCAGAGCACTCCAGCCTGGGTGATAGAACAAGACCCTGTCTCAAAAAGGAAAGAAAAAGCAAAATAAAAAAAAAAATCTCACTTTAATAGTAAGTGACCAGAATGTGATGCTGGCAACATGTTGTGAGGAAATGTATTAGATGAAAGAAGTTAAATTCCAGAAGTTTTCCTTTTTTCAGAAATGAGGTATGAGGGAGAGAAACACGTACTTGAAAGGAACTGACCCAGCTGGATTGGAAAATGTGAGAAGGGGGTGGGGAAGAGGCTGCTCCACGTGAGATCTGGCTCCAGGACTTACAGCAAGGGGAACTTGGGCAAGTTACAGACTCTCTGTGCCTCAGTTTCTTCATCAGCAAAACAGAAATAATCATCCCATCAACTGTAAGGTCAGTGTTATCAGTGGGTCCCCAAATTCAGTGCACATCCGAGTCGTGTTAACAAACACATTCCAGGCCCCACCTGAGCCCTCTGAATCAGAATCCCTGCAAGGAGGACAATGAACTTGTATTTGCACTGACTTTCCCAGCTGTTTCTTACTTTGATGAAGTTGGGGGTAGGACCCATTGAGCTGCATCACATCATTCCAAAGCCAATACACAAGAGCAGAACAAGAATATTTTCAATGCAGTCTCTAAAGCAGAGGAGAAACTGTTGAGGGAACTTAGAAATAAAGGAGAAGGAGATCTGGTTTGCTGGGCTCCATTTAAACTTTATTTTGAGTACAGCAGGGCCACGAGCCCTTCGGTACACATGCCTGAGGCAGTGACAGTCCAACTTTGGAAGAGTGGAAGCCCTAGTTTCAAATTCAAGCATGCTTTGTGTAGAAATTAAGTTGGCCTCTTTTTGCACAGCAACATGGCCAATCTTGCTTAAGCTGCTCCCCTTACTAGAAAAGGAATCATACTGCTAGGAATTCAAACTTCAGCAGTCATGGGTAAGTAAGGAAGTCTTATAAATCTATTCTAGCCACCTACCAAGAAACCTGAAATTTAGCAAGCTCTTTCAATTTCAGGACAGTTGTGTTCACTAGATCGGAGGCATGAAGAACAGACCCCTAAAAAGGGAAAGTGTTCCTTTAGTTTTAGGACATCACTGGAACATTCGGGAAGTGGAAACACAGCTGCCTGCTCTAGAGTATGGGTTGCGTTTGTGTCTGGAATGTGTCTGACGTCCTGATCCCTGTGTCCATTTCAGGGAGCCTTGGGAGGAGGCTGAGTCACTGATGGAATTGGACGGTGCATGGAGATGCTTCAGCAGGACGTGGGTAAGTGCAGGGGCAAGTCCTGGTCATACTGAGAGAGAATGAGTGGTGTTGATGGGGACAGATGAAGGTAAAATCCAAGGTCTGTGCTTCATCTTCAAAAACTCAAGCTAATAACAAACTTGGCCTTATAAGAAATCATAAGCATTTTTCTATTTATGTGAGAATTTAACCTCAAAACAGGAATCAGAAAAATATTAAGTCCAGGGCATAAAACCTAAACCATTGCTCATATTTATTCTTTCTAAATAGAGCAAAGTGTAAAATCATCTCCATAAAACATACACTGTGGTTATAAAAAGGCAAAAGTCTTAGTGAGAATCATTGGTATTCCATCAAAGAGTGAATTAAACACAGCCAAGGGAAGACCCAAGTCTCATACTTCTCCTGTATATTCCAAAGTTTCAGGGAAATTCCAGGTGATAGAGGTTATTT
>NW_022300377.1:0-3103 GCF_002776525.5 Piliocolobus tephrosceles
TTGCTTTTCTTGGAGCAGTTTGCCAACACTGTTTTTGTGGAATCTGCAAAGGGATATTTGGGAGTGCATTGAAGCCTATGGTGACAAAGGAAATATCCTCAGATAAAAGCCAAAAACAAGCTTTCTGAAAGACTGCTTTATGATGTGTGAATGGATCTCACAGAATTACACTGTTCTTTTCATTGTGCAGTTTACCAACACTGTTTTCCGGATTGTGCAATGGGATATTTCAGAGCACATTAAGGCTTAGGGTGACAAAGGAAGTATCCTCAGGCAAAAACTAGATAGAAGCTTTCTGATGGTTTTCTCTGTGATTTTTGAATTCATCTCACAGAGTTACACAATTCTTTTCATGGAGCAGTTTAATTGCACTGCTTTTGGGGAGTCTGAGAAGGGATATTTTGGATTACATTGAAACCTAGTGTGACAAAGGAAATATCCTCAGATAAAATCTAAAATGAAGCTTTCTGACAAAGTTCATTGTGATGTTTGAATTCATCTCACAGAATAACAGCTTTCTTTTCATGGAGCAATTTGCTTGCACTGTATTTGTGGAATCTGCAAAGGGATACTTGGGAGTGCATTAAGGACTATGTTGCAAAAGGAAGTATCCACAGATAAAAAGTAGAAAGAAGCTTTCTGAGAAACTGATTTGTGATGTGTGAATTCATCTCACAGAGTTCAACCATTCATTTCATTGATTACTTTGCTAACACTGTTTTCTGGAATCTGCAACAGGATCTGTAGGAGTGCATTGAAGCCTTTGGTGACAAAGGAAATATCCTCAGATAAAAAAAAAAAAGAAGCTTTCTGAGAGACTGCTTTGTGATGTGTGAATTGAACTCACAGAATTACACTGTTCTTTTCATTGAGCAGATTGTTAACACTGTTTTCTTGGAATCTGCAATGAGATGTTTCAGAGCATATTGAAGTTTATGGTGACAAAGGAAATATCCTCAGACAAAAACTAGAAAGAAGCTTCCAGAGAAACTGCTTTGTGATTTGTGAATTCATCTCACAGAGTTACACCTTCCTCTTCTTGGATTAGTTTGGTAGCACTGTTTTTGGGGAATCAGAAAAGGGGTATTTTGGATAACATTGAAGCCTATATTGACAAAGGAAATATCCTCAGATAAAACTAGAAAGAAGCTTCCCTGATAACTTCTTTATTATGTGTGAATTCATCTCACAGAGTTACACTTTTCATTTCATGGAGCAGTTTGCTAACATTATTTTCGTGGAATCTGCGAAGGGTTATTTGGGAGTGCATTGTGGCCTATGGTGAAAAAGGAAATATCCTGAGATAAAAACTAGAAACACGCTTTCTGAGAAACTGCTTTGTGATGTTTGAATTCATCTCACATTATTACAGTGTTCTTTTCACTGAGCAGTTTGCTAACACTGTTTTCGTGGAATCTGCAATAGGATATTTTGGATTGCATTGAAGCTTATGTTGACAAAGGAAATACCCCAAGCTAAAAACCAAAAAGAAGCCTTCTGTGAAACTGGTATGTGATGCGTGATTTCATCTCAGAGAGTTATACGTTTCTTTTCATTGAGATGTTTGTTAACACTGTTTTTGTCTAATCTGCAAAGGGATATTTGAGAGTCCATTGAGGCTTATGGTGAAAAAGGAAATATCCCCAGATGAAAACTGGAAAGAAGCTTTCTGAGAAACTGCTTTGTGATATATGAACTCAAGTCACAGAGTCACACGATTCCTTTTATGGATCAGTTTGGTAGCACTGTTTTAGGGGAACCTGGGAAGGGATATTTTCAATCTCTTTGAAGCCTATGGTGACAAAGGAAATATCTTCAGATCAAAACTAGAAATAAGCATTCTGAGAAGCTTCTTTATGGTGTGTGAATTCATCTCACAGAGTTACACGTTTCTTATCATGGAGCAGTTTGCTAACACTGCTTTCATGGAATCTGTAAAGCAATGTTTTGTGGCACATTGGGTCCCATGGTGAAACAGGAAATATCTTCACATAAAAACCAGAAAGAAGCTTTCTGAGAAACTGTTCATGATGTGTGAATTCATCTCAGAGAGTTACAATGTTGTTTTCATTGAGCAGTTTGCTAACACTTTTTTGTTGGAATCTGCAATCGGGTATTTTGGAGTGCATTGAAGCTTATGGTGACAAAGGGAATATCTTCAGATAAAAACTAGAAAGAAAATTCTGAGAAAGTCCTTTGTAATGTGTGAATTCATCTCACAGAGTAACACTGTTCTTTTCCTGGTGCAGTTTGCTAACACTGTTGTCGTGGAATCTGCAAAGGGATAATAGGGAGTGCTTTGAGGCCTATGGTGAAAAAGGAAATAACCTCAGATAAAAATTAGAAAGATGCTTTGTGAGAAACTGCTTTGTGATGTGTGAATTCATCTCACTGAGTTACACAGTACTTTTCATTGAGCAGTTTGCTAACACTGTTTTCATGGAATCTGCAACAGGATATTTGGGAGCACATTGAAGCCTGTGGTGACAAAGGAAATATCCTCAGGTAAAAGCTGGAAATAGTCTTTCCTAGAAACTGCTTTGTGATTTGTGAATTCATCACATAGAGTTACAGGATTGTTTTCATGGATCAGTTTGGTTGCCCTGTTTTTGGGGAATCTGAGAAGTGATATTCTGGATCGCATTGAAGCCTGTAGTGACAAAGGAAATATCCTCAGATAAAAACTAGAAAGAAGCCTCAGAGAAATTTCTTTGTGATGTGTGAATTCATCTCACAGATATATAGCTTTGTTTTCATGCAGCAGTTAGCTAACACTGTAATCGTGGAATCCGCAAAGGGATATTTGGGAATGCATTTAGGCCTATGGTGATAAAGGAAGTATCCTCCAATAAAAACTAGAAAGAAGCTCACTGAGAAACTGCTTTGTGATATGTCAATTTATCTCACAGAGTTACACCATACTTTTCATTGAGAAGTTTTCTAACACTGTTTTTGTGGAATCCACAAAGGAATAATTTGGAGCACATTGAGACCTTTGGTGAAAAAGGAAATATCCTCAGATAAAAACTAAAAAGAAGCTCTTGAAAACTGCTTTGTGGTATGTTCTTCCATTTGTTTGTGTCCTCTTTGATTTCACTGAGCA
>NW_022300378.1:0-4815 GCF_002776525.5 Piliocolobus tephrosceles
TTTTTGTGGAATCTGCGAAGGTATATTTGGGAGTGCATTAAAGCCTACAGTGACAAAGGAAATATCCTCAGATAAAAGCCAAAAACAAGCTTTCTGAGAGACTGCTTTGTGATGTGTGAATTGATCTCACAGAATTACACTGTTCTTTTCATTGTGTAGTTCACCAACACTGTTTTCTGGATTGTGCAATGGGATATTTCAGAGCACATTAAGGCTTAGGGTGACAAAGGAAGTATCCTCAGGCAAAAATTAGATAGAAGCTTTCTGATGGTCTGCTCTGTGATTTTTGAATTCATCTCACAGAGTTATACAATTCTTTTCATGGAGCAGTTTGATTACACTGCTTTTGGGAAGTCTGAGAAGGGATATTTTGGATTACATTGAAACCTAGTGTGACAAAGGAAATATCCTCAGATAAAATCTAAAATAAACTTTCTGACAAAGTTCATTGTGATGTTTGAATTCTTCTCACAGAATAACAGCTTTCTTTTCATGGAGCAATTTGCTTACACTGTATTTGTGGAATCTGCAAAGGGATACTTGGGAGTGCATTAAGGACTATGTTGAAAAAGGAAGTATCCACAGATAAAAAGTAGAAAGAAGCTTTCTGAGAAACTGATTTGTGATGTGTGAATTCATCTCACAGAGTTCAACCATTTATTTCATTGATTACTTTGCTAACACAGTTTTTCTGGAATCTGCAACAGGATCTTTAGGAGTCCATTGAAGCCTTTGGTGACAAAGGAAATATCCTCAGATAAAAAACAAAAAGAAGCTTTCTGAGAGACTGCTTTGTGATGTGTGAATTGAACTCACAGAATTACACTGTTTTTTTCATTGAGCAGATTGTTAACACTGTTTTCTTGGAATCTGCAATGAGATGTTTCAGAGCATATTGAAGATTATGGTGACAAAGGAAATATCCTCAGACAAAAACTAGAAAGAAGCTTCCTGAGAAACTGCTTTGTGATTTGTGAATTCATCTCACAGAGTTACACCTTCCTCTTCTTGGATTAGTTTGGTAGCACTGTATTTGGGGAATCAGAAAAGGGATATTTTGGATAACATTGAAGCCTATATTGACAAAGGAAATATCCTCAGATAAAACTAGAAAGAAGCTTCCTGGGTAACTTCTTCATTATGTATGAATTCATCGCACAGAGTTACACTTTAATTTCCATGAAGCAGTTTGCTAACACTATTTTCGTGGAATCTGCAAAGGGTTATTTGAGAGTGCATTATGGCCTATGGTGAAAAAGGAAATATCCTGAGATAAAAACTAGAAACACGCTTTCTGAGAAACTACTTCACGATGTTTCAATTCATCTCACATTACCACAGTGTTCTTTTCACTGAACAGTTTGCTAACACTGTTTTTGTGGAATCTGCAATAGGATATTTTGGATTGCATTGAAGCTTATGTTGACAAAGGAAATATCCCAAGCTAAAAACCAAAAAGAAGCCTTCTGTGAAACTGGTTTGTGATGTGTGATTTCATCTCAGAGAGTTATACGTTTCTTTTCATTGAGACGTTTTTTTAACACTGTTTTCGTCTAATCTGCAAAGGGATATTTGAGAGTCCATAGAGGCTTATGGTGAAAAAGGAAATATCCTCAGATAAAAACTGGAAAGAAGTTTTCTGAGAAACTGCTTTGTGATATATGAATTCAACTCACAGAGTCACACGATTCCTTTTATGGATCAGTTTGGTAGCACTGTTTTAGGGGAACCAGGGAAGGGATATTTTCAATCTATTTGAAGCCTATGGTGACAAAGAAAATATCTTCAGATCAAAACTAGAAATAAGCATTCTGAGGAGCTTCTTTATGGTGTGTGAATTCATCTCACAGAGTTACACGTTTCTTATCATGGAGCAGTTTGCTAACACTACTTTCATGGAATCTGTAAAGTGATGTTTTGTGGCACATTGGGTTCCAAGGTGAAACAGGAAATATCCTCAAATAAAAACCAGAAAGAAGCTTTCTGAAAAACTGCTCATGATGTGTGAATTCATCTCAGAGAGTTACAATGTTGTTTTCATTGAGCAGTTTTCTAACACTGTTTCATTGGAATCTGCAATCGGGTATTTCGGAGTGCATTGAAGCTTATGGTGACAAAGGGAATATCTTCAGATAAAAACTAGAAAGAAATTTCTCAGAAAGTCCTCTGTGATGTGTGTATTCATCTCACAGAGTAACACTGTTCTTTTCCTGGAGCAGTTTGTTAACACTGTTGTCGTGGAATCTGCAAAGGAATAATTGGGAGTGCTTTGAGGCCTATGGTGAAAAAGGAAATAACCTCAGATAAAAACTAGAAAGATGCTTTCTGAGAAACTGCTTTGTGATGTGTGAATTCATCTCACTGAGTTACACGGCACTTTTCATTGAGCAGTTTGCTAACACTGTTTTCGTGGAATCTGCAATAGGATATTTGGGAGCACATTGAAGCCTGTGGTGAGAAAGGAAATATCCTCAGGTAAAAGCTGGAAATAGTCTTTCCTAGAAACTGCTTTGTGATTTGTGAATTCATCTCATAGAGATACACGATTGTTTTCATGGATCAGTTTGGTAGCCCTGTTTTTGGGGAATCTGAGAAGTGATATTGTGGATCGCATTGATGCCTGTAGTGACAAAGGAAATATCCTCAGATAAAAACTAGAAAGAAGCCTTCAGAGAAATTTCTTTGTGATGCGTGAATTCATTTCACAGATATACAGCTTTGTTTTCATGCAGCAGTTAGCTAACACTGTGTTCGTGGAATCCACAAAGGGATATTTGGGAATGCATTTAGGCCTACGGTGATAAAGGAAGTATCCTCCGATAAAAACTAGAAAGAAGCTCACTGAGAAACTGCTTTCTGATATGTCAATTTATCTCACAGAGTTACACCATGCTCTTCATTGAGAAGTTTGCTAACACTGTTTTTATGGAATCCACAAAGGAATAATTTGGAGCACATTGAGACATTTGGTGAAAAAGGAAATATCCTCAGATAAAAACTAAATAGAAGCTCTTGAAAACTGCTTTGTGATGTGTGAATTCATCTCATAGTGTTACACGGTTCTTTTCATTGAGCAGTTTGCTATCACTGTTTTCTTTGTATCTGCAGTTTGATATTTCAGAGCGAATTGAAGCTTATGATGCATTGTAAATATCCTCATAGAAAAAGTAGAAAGAAGATTTTGGAGAAACTGCTTCTTGATGTGTAAATTCATCTCACAGAGTTACACGGTTCTTTTCTTGAAGCAGTTTGGTAGCACTGTTTCTGGCGAATCTGAGAAGAGATATTTTGGATGGTATTGAAGTCTATGGTGACAAAGGGAATATCCCTAGATGAAAACTAGAAAGAAGCTTTCTTTGAACGTTCTTTGTGATGTGTGAATTCATCTCACAGAGTTACACCTTTCTTTTCATGGAGCCGTTTGCTAACACTGTTATTGTGGAATCTGCAAAGGGATGTTTGCGAGTGCATTGAGACCTATAGTGAAAAAGGAAATATCTATAGGTAAATACTAGAAAGAAGCTTCCTGAGAAAGTACTTCGTGATGTGTGAATTCATCTCACAGAGTGACACCATTCTTTTAATTAGCTGTTAGATAGCACTGTTTTCTTAATATCTGCAATAGGATATTTGGGAGTGCATTGAAACTTATGGTGACAAAGGAATTATTCTCAGATAAAAACCAAATAGAACATTTCTGAGAAACTGCTGTGTGATGTGTGAATTCATCTCACAAAATTACATCATTCATTTTATTGAGCAGTTTGCTAACACTGTTCTCATGGAATCTACAAAGGGATGTTTGGGAGCGTATGGAGGCCTATGGTGCAAGAGGAAATATCCTCAGATAAAAACTAGAAAGAAGCTTTGTGAGAAACTGCTATGTGATGTGTGAAATCATCTCACAGATTTACACCATTGTTTTCCTTGAGCAGTTTGCTAACCCTGTTTTCGTGGAATCTGCAAAGGGTTAGTTTAGAGTGCTTTGAAGCTGAAGGTGGCAAAAGAAATACCCTCTTATAAAAACTAGAAAGAAGCTTTCTATGAAAATGCTATCTGATGTGTGAATTCATTTCACAGAGTTACCCGATCCTTTTCATGTAGCCGTTTGTTAGCACTGTTTTTGGGGACTCTTAGAAGGGATATTTTGGAATGCATTGCAGCCCATGGTGACAAAGAAAATATCCTCACATAAAAACTAGAAAGCAGCTTTCTGAGAAAGTTCTTTGGAATGTGTGAATTCATCTCACAGAGTTACACCTCTCTTTTCATGGAGCAGTTTTCTTGCACTGTTTTCTTGGAATCTGTAAAGGAATATTTGCTAGCACATTGATGCTTATAGAGAAAAAGGGAATGTTCTCAGATTAAAAACTAGAAAGAAGCTTTCTGAGAAACTGCTTTGCGATGTGTGATTTCATCTCACAGAGCTACACTGTTCTTTTGATTTAACAGTTTGCTAACACTGTTTTCGTGGAATTTGCAAAGGGATATTTGGGATTGCATTGAGGTCTATAGTGAATAAGGAAATATCCTCAAATAAAAACTAGAAAGAAGCTTTCTGAGAAACTGAATTCTGATACGTGATTTCATCTCACAGAGTTATACCATTCTATTCATTGAGCTGTTAGGTAGCATTGCTTTTGTGGAATCTGCAATGGGATATTTGTGAGTGCATTGAAGCCTATGGTGACAAAGAAAGTATCCTCAGATAAAAACCAAAAAGAAGCTTTCTGAGAAACTGCTTTGTGATGTGTGAATTCATCTCACTGAGTTACATTGTTCTTTTCATTCAGCAGTTTGCTCACACTGTTTTTG
>NW_022300380.1:0-2533 GCF_002776525.5 Piliocolobus tephrosceles
ACTGGGTACATAACGAAATGAAAGCAGAAATAAAGATGTTCTTTGAAACCAATGAGAACAAAGATACAACATACCAGAATCTCTGGGACACATTTAAAGCAGTGTGTAGAGGGAAATTCATAGCACTAAATGCCCACAAGAGAAAGCAGGAAAGATCTAAAATTGACACTCTAACATCACCATTAAAAGAACTAGAGAGGCAAGAGCAATCACATTCAAATGCTAGCAGAAGGCAAGAAATAACTAAGATCAGAGCAGAACTGAAGGAGATAGAGACACAAAAAACCCTCCAAAAAATCAATGAATCCAGGAGTTGGTTTTTTGAAAAGATCAACAAAATTGACAGACCGCTAGCAAGGCTAATAAAGAAGAAAAGAGAGAGGAATCAAATAGACGCAATAAAAAATGATAAAGGGGATATCACCACCGACCCCACAGAAATACAAACTACCATCAGAGAATACTATAAACACCTCTACGCAAATCATCTAGAAAATCTAGAAGAAATGGATAATTTTCTGGACACGTACACTCTCCCAAGACTAAACTATGAAGAAGTTGTATCCCTGAATAGACCAATAGCAGGCTCTGAAATTGAGGCAACAATTAATAGCCTACCCACCAAAAAGGGCCCAGGACCAGATGGATTCACAGCTGAATTCTACCAGAGGTACAAGGAGGAGTTGGTACCATTCCTTCTGAAACTATTCCAATCAATAGAAAAAGAGGGAATCCTCCCTAACTCATTTTATGAGGCCAACATCATCCTGATACCAAAGCCTGGCAGAGATACAACAGAAAAAGAGAATTTTAGACCAATCTCCCTGATGAACATCGATGCAAAAATCCTCAATAAAATACTGGCAAACTGGATTCAGCAGCACATCAAAAAGCTTATTCAGCATGATCAAGTGAGCTTCATCCCTGGGATGCAAGGCTGGTTCAACATTCGCAAATCAATAAACGTAATCCGGCATATAAACAGAACCAAAGACAAGAACCACATGATTATCTCAATAGATGCAGAAAAGGCTTTTGACAAAATTCAACAGCCCTTCATGCTAAAAACGCTCAATATATTCAGTATTGATGGAACGTACCTCAAAATAATAAGAGCTATTTATGACAAACCCACAGCTGATATCATACTGAATGGGCAAAAACTGGAAAAATTCCCTTTGAAAACTGGCACAAGACAGGGATGCCCTCTCTCACCACTCCTATTCAACATAGTGTTGGAAGTTCTGGCTAGGGCAATCAGGCAAGACAAAGAAATCAAGGGTATTCAGTTAGGAAAAGAAGAAGTCAAATTGTCCCTGTTTGCAGATGACATGATTGTATACTTAGAAAACCCCATCGTCTCAGCCCAAAATCTTCTTAAGCTGATAAGCAACTTCAGCAAAGTCTCAGGATACAAAATTAATGTGCAAAAATCGCAAGCATTCTTATACACCAGTAACAGACAAGCAGAGAGCCAAACCAGGAATGAACTTCCATTCACAATTGCTTCAAAGAGAATAAAATACCTAGGAATCCAACTTACAAGGGATGTAAAGGACCTCTTCAAGGAGAACTACAAACCACTGCTCAGTGAAATCAAAGAGGACACAAACAAATGGAAGAACATACCATGCTCATGGATAGGAAGAATCAATATCGTGAAAATGGCCATATTGCCCAAGGTTATTTATAGATTCAATGCCATCCCCATCAAGCTACCAATGACTTTCTTCAACGAATTGGAAAAAACTGCTTTAAAGTTCATATGGAACGAAAAAAGAGCCCTCATTGCCAAGACAAAGTCAAAAGGACAAAGCCGGAGTCAAAAGGACAAAGCCGGAGGCGTCACGCTACCTGACTTCAAACTATACTACAAGGCTACAGTAACCAAAACAGCATGGTACTTGTACCAAAACAGAGATATAGACCAATGGAACAGAACAGAGTCCTCAGAAATAATACCACACATCTACAGCCATCTGATCTTTGACAAACCTGACAAAAACAAGAAATGGGGAAAGGATTCCCTATTTAATAAATGGTGCTGGGAAAATTGGCTAGCCATAAGTAGAAAGCTGAAACTGTATCCATTCCTTACTACTTATACGAAGATTCATTCAAGATGGATTAGAGACTTAAATGTTAGACCTATTACCATAAAAACCCTAGAAGAAAATCTAGGTAGTACCTTTCAGGACATAGGCATGGGCAAGGACTTCATGTCTAAAACACCAAAAGCAACGGCAGCAAAAGCCAAAATTGACAAATGGGATCTAATTAAACTAAAGAGCTTCTGCACAGCAAAAGAAACTACCATCAGAGTGAACAGGCAACCTACAGAATGGGAGAAACTTTTTGCAATCTACTCATCTGACAAAGGGCTAATTTCCAGAATCTACAAAGAACTCAAACAAATATACAAGAAAAAAACAAACAACCCCATCCAAAAGTGGGCAAAGGATATGAACAGACATTTCTCAAAAGAAGACATTCATACAGCCAACAGACACATGAAAAAATGCTCATCATCACT
>NW_022300381.1:0-1691 GCF_002776525.5 Piliocolobus tephrosceles
GGGTTGTCATGTTTTCAGCTCCCCATAACAGTTTTCTTTCTGCTTGCCTTCAGTGATATATTTTAGGTTTCTTTTTAAAAATTATGATGCCACCGTAATTCTAGGTACCAGTTTTCACAACATGCTCTGTAACAGTTTCTATAAAAAGTGATCATTGTAATCTTGGTTGTTTAAAGTGAAGATTTCGTTCTCGCACATCGTATATGACTGTTGGGTGTTGGTGTGTGTATTTGATTCATAACAGTCTCTTAACAACCTAAGCAGACAAAGCAGCTACCATTTTGAATGCTGCAGGACACTAATCTAGGTGAGGAAAAGAAGTCGGAGGGGGTTGTGTTTTGCACTAGCCATTAAATGCTCTAGCCCAGGGAAGACCTGTTTTTCTCATAACTCATGGCCATAGCTAGTCATACACCTCACTCAACCACAAGGGGTCAGCAAGAACATCTGGCCACAAATCTGCATGGTGAGAATTGTGAACTATCTCATCAGCAAAATTAATAATAACAAAAACCGCTCCAATTCCCTGTCCCATGTTCCCTGGAAGACTTATTCTCCAATGCCTATTTCAGAGGTAAACAAGGATGAAGATGAAAACATTAAGATGAAGCATTAGGTGACAATTCTCCATGGGTTTTTCATGTTTTTGTGACAGTGGTTCTCCACTGGGTGCAATTTTGTCCCTCAAAAGACATATAGGAATGTGTGAAGACATTTTTGGTTGTCTTCACAATTGGGAGACAACCCAAAATTGGAGAGGGGCTGAGTTACTGGCATCTAGTGAGTACAGGCCAGGGATATTACTAAACATCCTATAAAGCACAGAGCAACACCCTCCCACACACGCCAACAAAAGTTATCCAGCCAAATATTTTATAGTGCTGAAATGGAACAACTGTACTTTACAGGAAGTCATCCATTTATACTGGAATATACACTCGAGAATATTAATAACTTTGTTGTTAATACATAGCAAAAAATAGATGAAGTACAATTTAAGTACCAATCAATAGTAGAATCAATCGATAAATACAAATACATTTTCAAAATAAACCAAGGTTATGTAGAGTAACACAAATGGGGATCACAAACAAACTATTGAGTGAAGAAAGTAAGTTTTAAAGGAGTATACTTGCATACTCCATTTATGTATAGTTTGAAAGTAAGCAAAAGTAAAACATTCATTTTAGGGATACATTGATAGAGTGTAAAATTAGAAAGAAAAGATATCAAATAAGTATCATCAAAATGGGGAAATCTGTGAGTGGGGAAGGTGAAAGGTGTGATATAAAGAAGTGCAGTATGAGTATGGTAGAGAATGCTTCCCAACTTCAAAAAGTTCTGTATATTCACAAAAAGTAATTGCATGGGTATTCACTTCATAATGAGGGAAGACAAAAGGCTGGAGTTTAAATCTAGTATGTCCAGTGAACTGTGCCTTTTTAGAATGACAATCTAAGCCTGAGAACACACACATTTTGGATAATGGTTTTGTACCTGATCTGATTAAATATTTAGCTGTATACTGCTGCTGGAATATCACTGCTTCTGCCACAGATGCCAAAGGAAATATGAGCGTATGCATCACACTCAAGGCATAAGCAGAATACTTAAACAGATAATGACAAATAAGATAGAGGTTTGGGAATGAACAGAGAAAAACTAAGGTGGAAGAAGTTAGTAACAGGGAG
>NW_022300382.1:0-3574 GCF_002776525.5 Piliocolobus tephrosceles
TTGTGCACATGTACCCTATAACTTAAAGCATAATTAAAAACAATAATAATAATAAAGAAAAAAAGAAAATGTGGCACATATACACCATGGAGTACTATGCAATCATAAAAAAGGATGAGTTCATATCCTGTGTAGGGACATGGATGCAGCTGCAAACCATCGTTCTCAGCAAACTATCGCAAGAACAGAAAACCAAATTACCATCTATTCTTTCTGTAGCCTGCTACGTGGGGGCTTCACTTATGTAACAAGAACCCTGGTCTTCACAATCTCCCTCATGTTACTTCAGGCATTTTTTTTCTACTGATTGCAAGTCTTTAAATAAAACTTAACTCTTTCAATCAGTTGTCCAGTAGAAAATCTTTGAATCCACCTATGACTTGTAAACACACCATCTCTTCAAGATTTCCCATCTCTTTAGGCTGAACCAATGTATACCTTACATGTATTGATTTATGTTTTGCCTGTAACTTCTGTTTCCCAAAATGTATAAAACTGAACTGTAAACTGACTGCCTCAGGCACACCTTCTCAAAATCTCTTGAGACTGTTCCCCAGGTCATGGTCTCTCATCCTGGGTCAGAATAAACTTCTTTAAATATTTTACTGTGCTTGGTTTTTCCATTAACCAGCTAATGGACTGACTTACAGACATACCCACCCAATTATTGTGCTAAACTCCTCAGCTGATAGAAGTGCCCAGAATAGAAATGTTCATTACCATCTCTTCCCCTGATATGTGGCATCCAGCCCAAAGCCTGCTTTCTCTATGACATTCCATTTCACATCCTCTATCCCATCCTGGGAAGTCTTAGGATTTGTATATTTATTTGGAACATGTGAAATGTTTTTTGATAAAAAAAATTGTAAACAAGTCTTTATAAGCATAGTAATTTTACAGTTTTGAGCTCTTGTTTTTAAGGATCATTTGCTCATTGTAAAAACTTTAAGAATTTAAAATTTATGAAAAACATAGGTGTGACACTCCCCAAAACAAAACCTTGTTAAGTTTTTCATCTGTATCCTTCCAGTGGGATAAAAATATGTGTGAGCAAATCAGTGTTTGATCGTACTTTTATTACATAAAAGAAATTATTCACTATACATTGCTTGTGACTTTTTCTTTTCCATGTAAAAATATACCTTAGACATATTTCAACATCTACAAATACTGATTTTCTTAATTCATTTCAATAATTACGGAGGTTTCTGTTGTATGCAGATAACATCCTTCACGTAAACAATGATATAGTAATGAACATTTATATTATTTTTAAACTGTTTTCATTGAAAAAATGCTGCAATAAACCCTTCACATAAATAACCTGACATTTTTTGACAGTGTATCCGGTGGAAATTTTTCCAGTAAACATTCAAAGGATGCATACTTTTTATAATAGATACTGACAGATTACTCTCCAGTGGCTTAAAAATTTACACTTTATCAACTGTGTGAGTGAATGACAGTTTCTCTGCAAATTCCACACCAGATATTAACTATTTTTGACAAATGGAAAGATAAGAAGTGTTATATTCTCTATGTTTCTTGTTTGTTTGCATCTTCCTCATGACTTGTTTTTCGGCAATGTTAGTGGCAGAAGTGGGCAATGTAAGGCAATATGTGTGAAATGGAAGATCACTTTATGTAGTAAGAATGTCCCTACAGGGCAGAGCCAAGAATTGTGGGGGAAAATGGATTGGGGCCTATTCGTAAGGAGCAAAATAGAGGCCTAATGGAGAAATATCCCTACTCTCTGGGTAGCTGGATCTAACATTTCCCAGGAGATCTTCAGAATTATTAGGAATAAGTCTTCTATGTACAACTTTGTCCCCTTTCCAAATGGGACTATCTTTGTAGATATCTTATAGTTGTTTTGCCTGGAGTATGAGAAAAAGACAACTTGGCTTTTTTCTTCACAGGTTTTTGAAAAAAGAGAAGTTACACATAGTCATGATGCAAAGCATGGAAAATCTGAGTCTTGAGATTATACAGTTACTGGATGATACTTTTGATGTGTCTTGTTTGAGATGAGGAGTTTGCATGTGAGAGGGAAGTAAATGCTTATGAACAACAGGAAAGGTTTTGGAACATAGGACTATAGTTTGTAAATCTTCATTTCCTTCCTGCAGTGGCTTAATGTATCTACATATTTTGCTGTTTTTCATGGCGGTGCTTCCTTGAAGAATATGTGGAGTATACATCATTGTTCCACCGGCATAGTCATAACTTGTTTTGGCCAATGCAATATTAGTAAAGGTAATATAAACAAGGCTTTAAATATGTCTAAATTTGGTTTAGCATGGCCTTGTGGGTTTTAGCCATCTAAAATAATAGGATTATGCGTAATTATGCCTGAGTAGCTGCAGGTTTCATAGTGAAAAACATGGACCTGACTTAAACCTGAACCACATCTTAAGTAGAGCTCTCCCAGAAGACTTGCAGAACTATGACCAATAAATAAATGATTGCTGACAGGATGGGGTTGTTTGTTACAGAGGGTTACATTAACAGAATTCTGACTAATATAAAACCATAAGATTTAAATTTCACATGGACCATATTATCATTGTTTAAAGAAAGACTTAGAGCATTTAAGTGAACTGACCAAGATGGTATATTAATAAAGAGGTGGTCAGGATAGAAACTCACATCAGAACACAAAAGTGGAAACGTGCTTTTGTCCATTATACATTACTATCTTCCTATTTAGTCACTGAACTCAGAGGAGTGAGGACAGTAACAAGGATATTCATTAAGGAGGTAGGTAACGAGTGACTTAAATTGGTGTAAAATGAGAAAACAAGGGTTAGAACTGAAGACAGAAAAGAATGGAGTCGTATGTAAGCGATGATAAGGAAAAATTCACAATATTTGAAGTTTCTCCAAGATGTTCCTTTTATGGTGCTATGTCAAGTGCAGCAAACTATTAAGCACAAAGGTAATAGGTGCTCTTCACTGTGGTAAATAAAGCAAAAATTTTGTGAAAATTTATCTTCTTTCAGACAACTTATACCCATACATTAAAATCCTTGTAACCAAGAGTTAGGGATTTTACTTTGGGGAAATTCAAATATAGAAGCAACAGCAAATGTACTGAGTCCTACAATTAACTCCATCCACCAGACATGTATTTATTTTAAAATTCTTGCTGCTTGTCTTTTATATGTGAAATATTAAGGATTTTATTTCTAGTAAAGAGTGATATAATTAAATGGACAATTACAAAAACAATGTGTGTATAATAGTGACTGCAATAATTCAACATCGTTTCTTTTTCCTGATGGTAGTGATAAAGGAGGCAGAATTATATACAATAGTATAGCAGAGTATATAAAAGTTTCAAAAAATTACCTTAGGGGTTTATCTTCAAAAAATAAGTACTACAAATACATACAAACACAAACACACACTTTTAATAATGGAATAAGTCCTCTTGGATATACTAGATTTTTATTAGCCTCATTGATGGCAAAATATTCATTTTAGGGCTGGGCACCTGTAATCTCAGCACTTTGGGAGGCCAAGGAGGGTGGACGCTCAAGACCAGGAGCTTGATACCAGCCTGGCCAACATG
>NW_022300384.1:0-986 GCF_002776525.5 Piliocolobus tephrosceles
ATCAGCTTAAGAAGATTTTGGGCTGAGACGATGGGGTTTTCTAAATACACAATCATGTCATCTGCAAACAGGGACAATTTGACTTCCTCTTTTCCTAACTGAATACCCTTGATTTCTTTCTCTTGCCTGATTGCCCTAGCCAGAACTTCCAACACTATGTTGAATAGGAGTGGTGAGAGAGGGCATCCCTGTCTTGTGCCAGTTTTCAAAGGGAACTTTTCCAGTTTTTGCCCATTCAGTATGATATTAGCTGTGGGTTTGTCATAAATAGCTCTTATTATTTTGAGGTACGTTCCATCAATACCGAATTTGTTGAGCGTTTTTAGCATGAAGGGCTGTTGAATTTTGTCAAAAGCCTTTTCTGCATCTATTGAGATAATCATGTGGTTCTTGTCTTTGGTTCTGTTGATATGCTGGATTACGTTGATTGATTTGCGAATGTTGAACCAGCCTTGCATCCCAGGGATGAAGCCCACTTGATCATGGTGGATAAGCTTTTTGATGTGCTGCTGAATCCGGTTTGCCAGTATTTTATTGAGGATTTTTGCATCGATGTTCATCAGGGAGATTGGTCTAAAATTCTCTTTTTTTGTTGTGTCTCTGCCAGGCTTTGGTATCAGGATGATGCTGGCCTCATAAAATGAGTTAGGGAGGATTCCCTCTTTTTCTATTGATTGGAATAGTTTCAGAAGGAATGGTACCAGCTCCTCCTTGTACCTCTGGTAGAATTCAGCTGTGAATCCATCTGGTCCTGGGCTTTTTTTGGTGGGCAGGCTATTAATTGTTGCCTCAATTTCAGAGGCTGCTATTGGTCTATTCAGGGATTCAACTTCTTCCTGGTTTAGTCTTGGAAGAGTGTACGTGTCCAGGAAATTATCCATTTCTTCTAGATTTTCTAGTTGATTTGCATAGAGGTGTTTATAGTATTCTCTGATGGTAGTTTGTATTTCTGTGGGGTCGGTGGTGATATCCCCTTTATCATTTTT
>NW_022300384.1:1086-1797 GCF_002776525.5 Piliocolobus tephrosceles
GGTTGTGTCTCTGCCAGGCTTTGGTATCAGGATGATGTTGGCCTCATAAAATGAGTTAGGGAGGATTCCCTCTTTTTCTATTGATTGGAATAGTTTCAGAAGGAATGGTACCAGCTCCTCCTTGTACCTCTGGTAGAATTCAGCTGTGAATCCATCTGGTCCTGGGCTTTTTTTGGTGGTAGGCTATTAATTGTTGCCTCAATTTCAGAGCCTGCTATTGGTCTATTCAGGGATTCAACTTCTTCCTGCTTTAGTCTTGGAAGAGTGTAAGTGTCCAGGAAATTATCCATTTCTTCTAGATTTTCTAGTTGATTTGCGTAGAGGTGTTTATAGTATTTGCTGATGGTAGTTTGTATTTCTGTGGGGTCGGTGGTGATATCCCCTTTATCATTTTTTATTGCGTCTATTTGATTCCTCTCTCTTTTCTTCTTTATTAGTCTTGCTAGCGGTCTGTCAATTTTGTTGATCTTTTCAAAAAACCAACTCCTGGATTCATTGATTTTTTGGAGGGTTTTTTGTGTCTCTATCTCCTTCAGTTCTGCTCTGATCTTAGTTATTTCTTGCCTTCTGCTAGCTTTTGAATGTGTTTGCTCTTGCCTCTCTAGTTCTTTTATTTGTGATGTTAGAGTGTCAATTTTACATCTTTCCTGTTTTCTCTTGTGGGCATTTAGTGCTATAAATTTCCCTCTACACACTGCTTTAAATGTGTCC
>NW_022300385.1:0-5831 GCF_002776525.5 Piliocolobus tephrosceles
AAACAGGCAAGGCTTCTTGAAGCCTCTGCTACTTTTCACCTAGGATAAAAACCAAAGTTCTGCTTTGGCCTCCAGGATCCTATATGATTTGTTCAGCTCCCTTCCTGCATTTTCATCTCTGTATCTCCCCTTGCTTCCTTGGCTGCAGCCATGCTGGCCTTTTGCTATTCTTCAAATACACCAAGCATGCCCATATTGCTGTGACTCTCAAATGGCTGTTTCTTCTACTTGGAGACATTCATCCATTATTTAAGGAAACTTGTGTTGAGAGAAGATTCGATGAATCTGTTATTATTCAATATTAAGTTTTACAAAGTTTGAAAAGGGACAAAATAAGTAGTGTCAAGGCAAAAAATCATTGAAACAGAAAAGTTATAAAGAAACATAGGAAAGTCCAAAAACTTATTTGTAACGCTTTTTTCTCCTATCTTATATAAAACACAATCACATAAAGTGCTTATTATAAATGTGCTTGAATACGCATACAATGTGGAAGGATGTAAATCATACAACAATAATAGCACAAAGATGAAAGAGGAAAGGTTGCTATATAGAAGCAATTTTTGTATGATATTGAAATTAAGTTGCTATTAATCTAAACTATATGGTTAGAGATTAAGATGTTAATTAATCTCCAAGGCCAGAACTAAGAAAATACATTTTATTCTTTTTATTATAGTCATCATTTTTCTGTTTTTTTAATTTGTATATATGTAGGGGGTACAAGTTCAATTTTGTTACATGCATAGATTGCATAGTAGCCAAGTAAGGGTTTTTAGGGTATCTATCACTCTAATAATGTACATTGTACCCATTAAGTGGTTTCTCATATCTACCCCCACTGCCAACCCCTCAATATTCTGAGTCTTCTTTGTCCATCATTTCACTCTCTATGTCTATCTAAACACATATTTTAGCTCCTACTTATGAGTGAGAAATGCAATATTTGTTTTATTGTCTGACTTGTTTTACTTAAGATAATGACCCCCAGTTTCATCCATATTTCTGTAAAATATATGATTTCATTCTTTTTAAGCGTGAATACATTCCTTGTGTATTTATACCCCATTTTCTTTATCCAATCATCCTCCAATGGACACTTAGTTTGATTTGGTATCTACTATTGTGAACAGTGCTGTTATAAACAGACAAGTGCAAATATCATTTTGATATACTGATTTGTTTTCCTTTGGGTAGATACCCAGTAGCAGAATTGCTGAATCAAATGGTAGTTTTATTTTTAGTTCTTTGAGAAACCTCCATACTGTTTGAGATTGTACTTACATTCTCACCAAAAATGTATGAGTTCCCTTTTCTCTGTGTCTTTGCCAACATCTGTTATTTTTTTACTTTTTAATAGTAGCCATTCTGACTGGTATAAGATATCTCATTGTGGTTTAAATCTGCATTTATTTAATGATTAATAATGTTGAGCATTTCTTCATATACCTGTTGGCCTTTTGTATGTTTTCTTTTGAAAAATACCTATTCATGTATTTTGCTCACTTTTTGATAGGATTATTTGTTGCTGTTGTCGTTGTTGCTGCTGTTGAGTTGTTTGTGTTCCTTGTGTATTCTGGATATTAGTCCACTGCTGGAAGCATAGTTTACAATTTTTTTTCCCCATTCTGCAGGTTGTTTGTTCACTCTACTGATTTATTTTGCTGTGCAAGAAGCTTTTTAATTTAATTAAGTCCCATTTGTATTTTTTTTTTTTTTTTTTTTGTATTTGTTTCCTCTGCTGTCAAGGTCTTAGTCATAAATTCTTTGTCTAAAGGGATCTCCAGAACAGTTTTTGCCAGATTTTCTTCAAGTATTTTTACTTTTGGGTCGTATGTTTAGGTCTTTAATCCATCTTGCGTTGATTTTTTGTGTATCGTGAGAGACAGGGGAGCTCAGTTTCATTCTTCTGCATATGGCATTCCAATATTCCCAGCACCATTTATTGAAGTGTCTTTTATCTGATGTATGTTTGTGTCAACTTTGTCAAAGATGAGCTGGCTGTAAATATGTGGCTTTATTTCTGTCTTCTCTATTCTGTTCCATTGATCTATGTGTCTATTTTTATACCAGTACCACACCGTGTGGCATGACTTATCAGTTCATCAAATGGTTAAACATATATTTACCAAATGACCCAGAAACTTCATAATTAAGTATATATCCAAGGGAAATGAAAACATATAACTACATAAAAACTTGTACATGAATGCTTATGGCATCATTATTCATAATAGTCAAAAGGTGAAAACGACCCAAATTCACCTGTCAGCTTATGAATTAATAGAATGTTCAGACAATGGAATAATATTTTGTAATTTAAAAAGAAGGAATCATTGATACCTGTCATAAAATAGTTGAACCTTGAAAACATTCTAAGTGAAAGAAACCAGTCCCAAAAGACAATATATTATATAATTCTGTAATATGGTATGTTCAGAATAGGCAAATCTATAGAGACAAAAAGTACATGAATAGTTATCTAGGACTAGTGGGGAGGAGTAAGAGGGATGGAGGATTGTAGGATTAGGGCTAACAAGAGCAGTGTTTCTTTTGGGGACAATGAAAATGCTCTAAGGTTTATTTTGGTGATAGATAGTCAACTTTGTGAATATACTAAAAGCCATTGAATTTTACACTTTAAATGCGTGAATTGTGTACTATGTGAATTGTATCTCTATAGAACAGTTAAAAGTTTGGGGAGGGAGTACTCATACACACTGCAGTGTGGATGAATCTTGAAACTATTATGCTAAATGAAATAAGTCAGACACAAAAAGACACATATTGTAAGATTCAATTTATGTGAAATGTCCAAAATAGGCAACTCAATAGAGGCTGAAAGTTGATTAACACTTGCAAGGCACTAGGGGAAGAAAGGCAAAGGGAGTGACTACTGTTTTTTTAACTTTTGAGTTCAAGAGTATATGTGCAGGTTTGTTACACAAGTAATCTTGGGTCATGGGGTTTGTTGTACAGATTATTTCATCATCCAGGTATTAAGCCTATCTGGAAGTGACTATGAATGGGCATGAAGTTTGTTTCAGGGTAGATGGAAATTCCCTGAAATTAGACAGTAAGGATTGTTGCAGAACCCTATGAATCCTGTGATTGTGGCAGAACTAAAAACCACTGAATTGTACATTTTTAAACAGAAAATAAGTACAATCTTTTAGTTAAAAAATAAATAAATTCTCTTTTTAGTGTATACTGCTGAAGTTAATGGTAAGTGTAATTATCTGACTATATTTACTTTTAGCCTCCTAAAGATATTTCAAGTTGTCTCTGAAGCAATTAAGTGTTTCTTTCCAACTAAAGTGCATTAAGCTCTAAAGTAAATGTTTAATAATTAACATTTATAGATTTAAAAAATACTTTCTTAATTAACAGCATGTAGGATTAATGTAACACTATGACTCACTCACACTGCAATGTTTTTGCCCAAAACTATATTAGCTGCAGATTCAAATGCAGAACCTGGTTGAGTCATGAATGGATATTTATGGGCTCTGACTGCATCCAGTCAAGCCATTAGGAACTTGGTAAGAGCAACTCTGCACAAAGAATAATCAGTTTACTTGTGTTCAGATAATAAATCTGATGACAAGATTTCAACAGCCATGATTATGATTATATTAATTTTAACTGCTATCTGAAAATGCAGATTATATTGACCCACTCAGAGTTGTTTCACATAAAATCTCCTAAGAAACAATTTAGGTGAATTTAATCAAATAATCTATATTTTTTTCTTAATCAAGTTCATAAAACAAGATTTGAATTTTTAACTTTTTCAACAACTTGTTGACATAGTAGACAATGGGCATTTACAAGCAGAATCAAGGACAGACAGGAAGATTGATTAAGTGGTACTTAAGAATGTTGGAAAGTTTTAAAAAATTCAGTGAAGAAATAACATGAGTTGAAATTGTGGAATCTCTGTGTTAGCCACAATACTAAAAAGGACAAGGATTTAGTTTTCTATTGAGCTTATATTTTAAATGGGAAATAAAATATAAACTTAAACAAACTAATGAATGAATGAAAAAATAACTGAAATAGCATAGTATACTTGAGGTAAGAAACTATACAGATAATGAGCACAGTAAGTAAAAAGGAAGGGAAGAGATGGGGATATGCTGCAGTGTTAAATAGTGTGATCAGAAAGGGCTTCATTATGAGATGAGAATTGTATGGAGATTTCTCCAAATATTAAAAATAGAACTACAGTATGATGCAGCAATCCTACCACTGGGTATGTATCCAAAGGAAATACAATCAGTGTTCCTATGTTCATTACAACATTTTTCACAGAAGTCAAGATATGAAAGTTATCTAAGCATCAATAAATAGATAAATGAATAAAGAAAATATGGTATATAATTATATATCCAATAGACTATTATTCATTCTTGAAAGAAGGAAATCCTGTCATTTGTAATAACATGGATGAACCTAGAGGATGTTATGCTAAGTGATATGAGCCAGGCACAGAAAGACAAGTCAGTACTGCATTATCTTACATATACATGGAATCTAAAAATGATCAACTCATAGAAGTAGAAGACAGAATAGTGGTTACCAGGGGTTGGCAAAAAGGTGAAAGATGGGGGGATTGGGAAGATGTTGATCAAAAGATACTATATTTCAGATAGAAGAAATAAGTTCAAGAGGTATGTTGTACCACATGGTGACTAGAGTTAGTAACAATATATTGTACGCTTGAAAATAGCTAAGAAAGTAAATTTTAAGTGTTTTCATCACAAATAAATAAGTTCATGAGGTAATGTATATGTTAATTAGCTTTATTTAGCCATTCCACAATGTATACATATATAAAGACATGATAAATATGTATTAGGTTGATGCAAAAGTAATCACGATTTTTGCTAATATAATTTTTGTTAATTAAAAATAAATTTTAAGTGGGGGGGTGGAGCAAGATGGCCGAATAGGAACAGCTCCAGTCTCCAACTCCCAGCGCGAGCGACACAGAAGACCGGTGATTTCTGCATTTTCAACTGGGGTACTGGGTTCATCTCACTAGGGAGTGCAGGACAATTGGTGCTGGTCAGCTGCTGCAGCCCGAACAGTGAGAGCTGAAGCTGGGCGAGGCATCGCCTCACCTGGGAAGCACAAGGGGGAAGGGAATCCATTTTCCTAGCCAGGGGAACTGAGACACACAACACCTGGAAAATCGGGTAACTCCCACCCCAATACTGTACTTTAAGCAAACGGGCACACTAGGAGATTATATCCCATACCTGGCTGGGAGAGTCCGAAGCCCACGGACTCTCCCTCATTGCTAGCACAGCAGTCTGCGATCTAACCACAAGGCAGCAGCGCGGCTAGGGGAGGGGCGCCCGCATTGGTGAGGCTTAAGTAGGTAAACAAAGGCACTGGGAAGCTCAAACTGGGTGGAGCTCACAGCAGCTCCAGGAAGCCTGCCTGTCTTTGTAGACTCCACCTCTGAGGACAGGGCACAGCTAAACAACAACAACAACAACAACAACAACAAAAAGCAGCAGAAACCTCTGCAGACGCAAACAACTCTGTCTGACAGTTTTGAAGAGAGCAGTGCATCTCCCAACATGGAGGCTGAGATCTGAGAAGGGACAGACTGCCTGCTCAAGTGGGTCCCTGACCCCTGAGTAGCCTAACTAGGAGACATCCCCCACTAGGGGCAGACTGACACCCCACACCTCACAGGGTGGAGTACACCCCTGAGAGGAAGCTTCCAAAGCAAGAATCAGACAGGTACAATCACTGTTCAGCAATATTCTATCTTCTGCAACCTCTGCTGCTGATACCCAGGCAAACAGGGTCTGGAG
>NW_022300386.1:0-4574 GCF_002776525.5 Piliocolobus tephrosceles
TGCTGATTCTCCTTATGTAGCGTCCCCAGCTCTTCTGCAGCCTTCCTGACAGCTAACTGCCCCTGGTGCCCTTACAGCCTCTCAGTAAAACAACAACAAAACCTTAATGTCATTTTTTTCATTTACTTTTCCATAACTTGAATCCTTTTGACCACCTCCTGACAAACAGCCATCTAGTTTTTGCTGTAGGCAGCCCATTACACCTCAAGCAGCCTGATCCTAAACTCTTCCACATGCCTTTCTCCCTTACATCCCCCAGTTCCCAGGCTCTGTCCTTCCTCAGTGGTTGTACTGCATGCACCCTTTCCTTGCAAGTCCTTGTTGCTTAACCCCCCAGAAACCTCCCCCAGCCCTGCCAACCTCTCTGCATCCTCTCACTTTGTCGTGTACTCTTTTTTCCTTTTACATTATTTGTCTCCCCAGTTTTACCTTCTGTGTTTCTCTTTGATCTCTGTCTCTTTTAGTCTCTCTCGCTAATTTTCCTCTTCTATTCTCTCTCTGTCATCCCCTGTTTCCTTTCTCTCTCACACTCAGTTTCTTCCTCTTTCTCTCTGGGCATGAGCCGAGCCTTGCTGTGCCCTGGCTCCCCTCGTCTGTCTGCAAAAACAGGCAGCTCTGCGGAAATGACTCAGCAGTAACCTTTATCAATAGCTTTTAGAAGCCAGTTGCCACACACAGCTGTGCCACTAGCTCTCTCTTCCTTCAGATATAGCAGCTTAACTCTCTCTCTCTCTCACACACATACACATACACACACAAAGTTTCTGACCTTCCCTCAGTATTTCCTTAATTGTTTTTTTATTCCATCCATTAATCTTTTGCAGTTTCTTAATAATATTAGGTCAGCTTTTAGTTACAAAAGTAACCTTTAAAAGGCCTTGCCCTACTGGGTCTTCTGGATTTAATCCTGAATATTTTTCCACTTGATCCCTGAGCCTCTGCAGAAATGCAGAGGGAGTCTCCTCTTCTTCTTGTTGGATCTCGAATGCTTTTGGGACATTTTGTGTCCTAGGAGTGGACTGTGTAATCCCTCTAATTATTAGCTCCCTGAGGTCTTGTATTTAGACTCGATCCCTGGGGTCATTATTATCTCATCCAGGATCTGCATTTGGGAATTTCTGCTTAGCTGGCAGGACTCCTTACCCAGGAGGATGCTGCTGTCTCTCCCAAATGTTTATGGCTGCCCTTCTAATTGTTCCCCTGTCTTTCCCGGTAAACAGAATATTCGTGATTGAATTATCTCAGCCCAAGTATAAAAATTGGGTTCTAAAATTTGATCTAGCTGTTCTGCTAAACTGAGGGGATCTTCCAAGAGTGGCCTCATTTCTTTTTTAAAATTCCTAACCTCAGTACTTGTTAAAGGCACACTTGCAAACCCATTATTATTATTATTTTTATACTTTAAGCTCTGGGATACATGTGCAGAACATGTAGGTTTGTTACATAGGTATACACATGCCAGGGTGGTTTGCTGCACCCATCAACTCATCATCTACATTAGGTATTTCTCCTAATGCTATCCCTCCCCTAAGCCCCCCACCCCCAGACAGGCCCTGGTGTGTGATGTTCCCCTCCCCGTGTCCACGTGTTCTCATTGTTCAGCTACCATTCATGAGTGATAATGTGCGGTGTTTGGTTTTCTGTTCTTGTGGGTCTCTCTCTGAGAGACCCTGAGAACATATAGCTGAGGGTTTCCTGAGAATGATGGTTTCCAGCTTCATCCATGTCCCTGCAAAGGACATGAACTCTTCCTTTTTATGGCTGCATAGTATTCCATGGTGTATATGTGTCACATTTTCTTTATCCAGTCTATCATTGATGGGCATTTGGATTGGTTCCAAGTCTTTGCTATTGTGAAGAGTGTTTGCAATAAACATACGTGTGCATGTATCTTAATAGTAAAATGTTTATAGTCCTTTGGGTATATACTCAGTAGTGGGATTGCTGGGTCAAATGGTATTTCTGGTTCTAGATCCTTGAGGAATTGCCACATTATCTTCCACAATGGTTGAACTAATTTACACTCCCACCAACAGTGTAAAAGCTTTCCTATTTCTCCACACCCTCTCCAGCATCTGTTGTTTCCTGCTTTTTTAATGATTGCCATTCTAACTGGAGTGAGATGGTATCTCATTGTGGTTTTGATTTGCATTTCTCTAATGATAAATGACTATGAGCTTTTTTTCATATGTTTGTTGACTGCGTAAATGTCTTCTTTTGAGAAGTGTCTTTTCATATCTTTCGTCCACTTTTTGATGGAGTTGTTTGGTTTTTTTCATGTAAATTAAGTTTGTTGTAGATTCTGGATATTAGCCCTTTGTCAGATGGACACATTGCAAAAATTTTCTCCCATTGTGTAGGTGGCCTGTTCATTCTGATGATAGTTTCTTTTGCTGTGCAGAAGCTCTTTAGTTTAATTAGATCCCATTTGTCAATTTTGGCTTTTGTTACCATTGCTTTTTGTGTTTCAGTCATGAAGTCTTTTCCCGTGCCTATGTCCTGAATGGTATTGCCTAGGGTTTCTTCTAGGGTTTTTATGGTTTTAGGTCTTATGTTTAAGTCTTTAATCCATCTTGAGTTTATTTTTGTATAAGGTGTATGGAGGGGGCTCCAATTTCCGTTTTCTGCGTTTGGCTAGCCAGTTTTCCCAACACCATTTATTAAACAGGGAATCCTTCCCCCATTGCTTGTTTTTGTCAGGTTTGTCCTTCTTACATTGTTCTAATTCTTTCCTCAAGTTTGGATAAGGATTTAAGGGAGCATTGGGTTTAGCTCCTTCATTGTCTCTGAAATCCTTCCTCCACTCTTCCTTTTGCCCCCGATCTCCCTGTCCTCTACTTCGTGAGATGTATAGGGTGGAGGGCAAACGTATTAGGGGATCCCAGGGCTTTTCACTGGGTGAGAGCTCTTTACTATGCTCTTTTTATTTCTCTTCAAGGGGGAACATGGGGGTCAATTCATTATTCCAACAAACAGCATAACCCATCTCCTCTTGAGAAGATGGGGTTTTATCATTTACATAGAGAATTAAAGCTTGGCATACACAGTCCTTATTTGACCTAAACTTAGGCCAAAGGACTGAAGGTTGACGAATGGGCTTTTTAGGCCAGGTAAAACAGCAATACTTTATTATTTTTTGTTTTTCCTTATTTCAGGATTTCTAGTTATTTTTGAGTCAGTTTTGGCAATTTCTATCTTTGTATGAATCTGTCCATTTTATCTAAGTGGTCTAATTTATTGACTTCAGGTTTTTCAGAGTATTCACTTCAATGCTTTTTACTTTCTAAAGGGTCACTAGTGATAATCTCTCTTTTGTTCACAATTTTGGTAATTTATCTCATTTCTCATAATCTCTGTTTTGACTGTTGGCCAAGAAAACAGACAGAGGCAGCAGATGGCTATGTGATTCTCTAGTGGGAAGGCTTTGATCATATATAGCTGGCAAGCCAGACTGATGCCAGCAACCCCAAAGGAACTGCCGATGGATCTTGACAAGAAAGTCACTGACTCTGTATTGGACTATGCTCAATCAGGGGTAGATGTCAGTGCTTCAGGGGCTATAAAAGAACCAGAAAAAAAGAGATTGGACCAATTTGGACTGCTGAGTCCCATTTCTTTACGCAAGAAAATATACTTTACAGCCTCAAACAACCAACAATGCACAGGGACATGTCCTCCTCAGAAGAAAACTTTGATGGAAAATTGAAACATTCAATTGAAGCATTGTTTATCTAAAAACTGTGAATCTAATTGTTGGGCAATATAAACATGAAGGACTGGCTTTTATATCTCCATGAATGTGCTCACTGTCAACGTGGGTGGGGCTGCAAGAGTGACTCCACTAGGTAACTCCCTCTCTTTTACCTGAAGAATCAAGATGATGCTGTTATGACTATACATACAACTCTTCTGAAGGGGAGAGGATGCTGGAATAATGACTATACTTCACCTCAGATTTCTTTTTTCATATGTGATGTAGTGGTACCAGGAATAGGGATGCAAATAAAAGTACCAGAAACAAGAATTATCTTTAAGCCAAAAACCGTAACTATAATTTTACACCTTTATGTAAGAATTCCCAGGCAACTCAAAGATTGTGCTATGTCTTTGCTTCATTAGGCAAAGTCAGGATTAACACTAAATAGAACTGTATAGCCTGGTGGTCAGATGGCCCCCACTAGTTCCCTACCTACATAACCTACCCTCTATGACCAAGAGTAGACTGAGGGAAGACATGCTAGGATACTATTGCTGCCTGCAGTCTAGGCCAGCACAGCAGCCAAACCTGATGTCACCTCTAAAACTGGAAAAGATTTATATAAAGGGAAAGAAGGAGGAATAGTGGCTGAGGGTTAAGTGAATAAATTAAAGAGTTATGAAATGAGTGAAATTCAATGTTAGCTTAACTCCTCGAAAGTGCTGTGAGCAAGAGAAGATATTGTCTCTTAGGTCAATTATACTGGATGCCTAAAAGAGTGAAAGCCATATGTCCCTGAGACCACTCTTGTTTTTGGAACCTGGTAAGGTTGAGTGGTGTCTGCAAACATGAGTGACTTCATTCTGGGAGACATATT
>NW_022300387.1:0-1250 GCF_002776525.5 Piliocolobus tephrosceles
CTTAAGCTGATAAGCAACTTCAGCAAAGTCTCAGGATACAAAATTAATGTGCAAAAATCACAAGCATTCTTATACACCAGTAACAGACAAACAGAGAGCCAAATCATGAATGAGCTTCCATTCACAATTGCTTCAAAGAGAATAAAATACCTAGGAATCCAACTTACAAGGGATGTAAAGGACCTCTTCAAGGAGAACTACAAACCACTGTTCAGTGAAATAAAAGAGGACACAAACAAATGGAAGAACATACCATGCTCATGGATAGGAAGAATCATTATCGTGAAAATGGCCATACTGCCCAAGGTAATTTATAGATTCAATGCCATCCCCATCAAGCTACCAATAAGCTTCTTCACAGAATTGGAAAAAACTGCTTTAAAGTTCATATGGAACCTAAAAAGACCCCACATTGCCAAGACAATCCTAAGTCAAAAGATCAAAGCTGGAGGCATTACGCTACCTGACTTCAAACTATACTACAAGGCTACAGTAACCAAAACAGCATGGTAACTGCTACCAAAACAGAGATATAGACCAAGGGAACAGAACAGAGTCCTCAGAAATAATACTACACATCTACAGCCATTTGATCTTTGACAAACCTGAGAGAAACAAGAAATGGGGAAAGGATTCCCTATTGAATACATGGTGCTGGGAAAATTGGCTAGCCATAAGTAGAAAGCTGAAAATGGATCCTTTCCTTACTCCTTATACGAAGATTAATTCAAGATGGATTAGAGACTTAAATGTTAGACCTAATACCATAAAAACCCTAGAAGAAAACCTAGGCAATACCATTCAGGACATAGGCATGGGCAAGGACTTCATGTCTAAAACACCAAAAGCAATGGCAACAAAAGCCAAAATTGACAAATAGGATGTAATTAAACTAAAGAGCTTCTGCATAGCAAAAGAAACTACCATCAGAGTGGACAGGCAACCTACAGAAAGGGAGAAAAATTTTGCAATCTACTCATCTGACAAAGGGCTAATATCCAGAACCTACAAAGAACTCAAACAAATTTACAAGAAAAAAACCAACAATCCCTTCAAAAAGTGGGTAAAGTATATGAACAGACATTTCTCAAAAGAAGACATTCATACAGCCAACAGACACATGAAAAAATGCTCATTCATCACTGGCCATCAGAGAAATGCAAATCAAAACCACAATGAGATACCATCTCACACCAGTTAGAATGGCAATCATTAAAAGTCAGAGAACAACAGGTGCTGGAGAGGATGTG
>NW_022300388.1:0-9807 GCF_002776525.5 Piliocolobus tephrosceles
AAAAAAAAAAAAAAAAAAAAAAAAAAAAAAAAAAAACAGAAAAAGAAAAACAAACAAAAAAAAGAAAAAAATTCTTAAAGCATCAGGAAGGAAAAACACTCAATGAAAACAGCAGAAATATGGGTACATAAAATAGACTCTCCTTTTCTTCATGAGTTTTATATACCTTATTTGATTATTGAAACAAAAATTATAATAGCATTTGATATTAAAGCAATGATATTTAAAAGTGGGTTAGGTAAAGGACCTAAATGAAAGTGAGGTTTCCACATTTCACATAAAGTGAAAAATGGTTAGTACCTGTAGGTTTAAAATACGAGGCAAGGTGTTTTGGCTCATGCCTGTAATCCCAGCACTTTGGGAGGCTGAGGTGGGCGGAACATTTGAGCTCAGGAGTTCAAGACCACCTTGACCTACATGGTGAAAACCCATCTCTACTAAAAATACAAAAATTAGCTGGACATGGTGGTGCATGCCTGTAATCCCAGCTACTGGAGAGGCTGAGGTGGGAGAACTGCTTGAACCTGGGAGGCAGAAGTTGTAGTAAGCTGAGATCATGTCACTGCACTCCAGCCAGGGTGACAGAGTGAGACCCTGCCTCAAAAAAAAAAAAAAAAAAAAAAAAAAAAAGAAAAAGAAAAAGGGCCAGGCACGGTGGCTCACGCCTGTAATTCCAGCACTTTGGGAGGCCGAGGCGGGTGGATCACGAGGTCAGGAGTTCAAGAACAACCACCTGGCCTACATGGTGAAACCCCATCTCTACTAAAAATACAAAAAATTAGCCGGGCATGGTGGCACGCACCTTTAATCCTAGCTACTCAGGAGGCTGAGGCAGGAGAATTGCTTGAACCCGGGAGGTGGTGGTTGCAGCAAGCCGATTGCACCACTGCACTCCAGCTGGAGTGACAGTGCGAGACTCTGTTTAAAAAAAAAAAAAAAGACACCATAACATGCATCTCCATCTCTCTGTCTCTGACAATGCAGGGTAAGAAGGTTTAGCATTAGCTTGTTTGAATAATTTCAGCATACGGGGCATAGGGGTAGTTTCTAGTTGCCTGCCCCTGGCAAGGTTAGGACAGGGGCATAGTGGCCAAGAATGTGGCAGCCCCACAGAAGAGATGGTTGGAGTTATGGACTCTGGATTGGCTGGTTTGCGTTTGAAAGGCACACCCAGGGACAAGTTGCCTACTATCTCTAGGAATTGGCGAAGCCTGAAAGGGGCAGCCCCTCCATAGTCAGGAAGGCTCCAGATGGTAAAGGATCAGAAAACAGAAAGTAAAAGACACGGTTAATAGCAGGAAGGTTACCACTATTAAAAAAAAAAAAAAGACACCGTTATTGACACAGTAGACTGAGCCGGGCGTGGTGGCTCATGCCTATAAATCCTGCACTTTGGGAGGCTTAGGCGGGTGGATTGCCTGAGGTCAGGAGTTCAAGACCAGCCTGGCCAACGTAGTGAAACCCCATCTCTACTAAAAATACAAAAAATTAGCTGGGCGTGGTGGGAGGCGCCTGTAATCCCAACTACTATGGAGGCTGAGGCAGGAGAATCGCTTGAACCTGGGGAGGCAGAGGTTGCAGTGAGCCGAGATCGCTCCATTGCACTCCAGCCTGGGTGACAAGAGAAGAGTAAAACTCCTTCTAAAAAAAAATAAAAACACACAGTAGACTGTGACGAGACTAAGAGACACAGGCATATTTTAATACCCAGAACAATCACTATGAAAACTATACAAGGAAGGAGATACACTCAAAAACATTGAATAAATCAAAATAGAATTCTAAAGAGTATTCAAGTAACCCACAGTAAGACAAGAAAAACAAAGGACCAAGAACCAAAGAAAACAAACAGAAAACAAATAATAAAATGAAAGACGCAAGTGTTAACATAACAATAACTGCCTCAAATGTAAATGGTCTAAATACCCAATTCAAAGACAGACATGTAGCCAGGCCGGATGGCTCATACCTGTAATCCCAGCACTTTGGGAGGCTGAGGCAAGAGGATTACTTATGTCCAGCAGTTCAAGACCAGCCCAGATAACACAGCCAGACTTCATCTCCACAAAAAAATCGAAAAATTAGCCGGATGTGGTGGTGCACACCTGTGGTCACAGCTACTCAGGTGGCTGAGGTGGGGGGATCATTTGAGCCCAGGAGGTCGAGGCAGCAGTGAGCCATAATCACATCACGACACTCCAGGCTGGGCAACAGAGCAAGACTTTGTCTCAAGAAAAACAAAACAAAACAAAACACAAAAAAAGCTATACCATGCAAATATTAATGAAAAATAATGAAGTGGCTTTATCAAAACTTGATAAAGTAGACTTCAGAGAAAAGAAAATTACTAGAGAAAAAGAGAAATATTGCATAATGGGCCGGGCGCGCTGGCTCAAGCCTCTAATCCCAGCACTTTGGGAGGCTGAGACGGGCGGATCACGAGGTCAGGAGATCAAGACCATCCTGGCTAACCTGGTGAAACCCCATCTCTACTAAAAAATACAAAAAACTAGCCGGGCGAGGTGGCGGGGCGCCTGTAGTCCCAGCTACTCAGGAGGCTGAGGCAGGAGAATGGCGTAAACCCGGGAGGTGGAGCTTGCAGTGAGCTGAGATCCGGCCACTGCACTCCAGCCTGGGCGACAGAGCGAGACTTCATCTCAAAGAAAAAAAAAAAAAATAGATAATGATAGAAGTATCAATCAATCCACCAGCAAATCATAAATATCCCGATTATTTATGCACTAAACAACAGAGCCTCAAAATACATTAAGCAAAAAATGATAGAGCTAAAAGGAGAAATTCTTAAATCCACAATTATAGTTGGAAACATCAATACCCACTGCTCCCCATTTTATACAACTACTAGACATTAATCAGCAAGGTTATAGAAGATGTTCAAAACACAATCAGGTTGAGCTCATGCCTGTAATCCCAGCACTCTTGGAGGCCAAGGTGGGAGGATCACTTGAGGCCAGGAGTTTGACCATCCTGGTCAACATAGTAAGATCCTGTCTCTACAGAAAAATTAAAAAATTAGCTAGGTGTGGTGGTGCACACCTGTAGTCCCAGTTACTCAGGAGGCTGAGGTAGGAGGATCACTGGAGTCTGGGAGGTCAAGGCTGCAGCAAGCCAGATTTCGACACTGTACTCCAGCCTGGGCGACAAAGTGAGACCCTGACTCAAGTAAAAAAAATACATAAATAAACTGGTAATTCAAAAAGTTCACTCACGCCTGTAATTTCAGCACTTTGGGAGGCCGACATGGGCAGATAACCTGAGGTCAGGAGTTCAAGAACAGCCTGACCAACATGGTGAAACCCCATCTCTACTAAAAATACAAAAATTAGTTGGGCATGGTGGTGGGCGCCTGTAATCTCAGTTACTTGGGAGGCCGAGGCAGAAGAACCATTTGAACCTGGGAGGCAGATGTTGCAGTGAGCCCAGATCGTGCCACTGTACTCCAACCTGGCCAACAGACTCTGTCTCAAAAAAAAAAAAAAAATTATTGATTTTGTGACTTTGATACTTTTGAAAATTACGAGCCTGTTATTTTGTAGAATGTCCCTCAGTCTGGGTGTGTCTGACCTTTCCTTGTGGTTAGGTTCAGGTTCTCATCTTGGATAGGAAGATCACAGAAGTCATGCTGTATCCTTCTCATTTCAGCCTATGAGGTGGCACATGATTTTCCTACTGGTGGTATTCATTTTGATTCCTTTATTAAGATGGTATTTGCCAAGTTTCTCTACATTGAAATTATTATTTTCCTATTTCAGGCCGGGTGCGGTGGCTCAAGCCTGTAATCCCAGCACTTTGGGAGGCCGAGACGGGCGGATCACGAGGTCAGGAGATCCAGACCATCCTGGCTAACACGGTGAAACCCCGTCTCTACTAAAAAATACAAAAAGCTAGCCGGGCGAGGTGGCGGGCGTCTGTAGTCCCAGCTACTCGGGAGGCTGAGGCAGGAGAATGGCATAAACCCGGGAGGTGGAGCTTGCAGTGAGCTGAGATCTGGCCACTGCACTCCAGCCCGGGCGACAGAGTGAGACTCCGTCTCAAAAAAAAAATAAAATAAAAAAATAAAAATTATTTTCCTATTTCAATATGGAGTGGGGAGGTACTTTGAGGCTATATCAGTACCCCATTCCTCATCAAACTTTCCATTTATTCATTAATTTATTTATGGCAGTATGGACTTGCAGTTTTCTATTTTTTTCAATACGTTATAATTCATTCCTTTTATTATTTATTTTGATTTTTAATTTTTTGTTTTAAAATAATTGTAAGGCCAGGTGCTGTGGCTCATGCTTGTAATCCTAGCACTTTGGGAGGCCGAGGCAGGCGGATCACGAGGTCAAAAGTTCGAGACCAGCCTGACCAACATGGTGAAACCCCATCCCTATTAAAAATACAAAAATTAGCCAGGCGTAGTGGCACTTGCCTGTAATCCCAGCTACTCGGGAGGCTGAGGCAGGAGAATCGCTTGAACCTGGGAAGCAGAGGTTGCAGTGAGCTGAGATTGTGCCACTGCACTCCAGCCTGGGGGACAGAGTGAGACCTCGTTTCAAAATAATAATAATAATTATTATTATTATAGATTCACATGCAGTGGTAATGAAAATTATAAGGGAGGAGCCATGCACTCTTCACTCAGTTCCCCAATTGGTAACATCCGGCATAACTATAGCACCATGTCAAAACCAGGATATTGATGTTGGTGCAATCCAGAGTGTATTCAGATTTCACCAGCTTTATGTGCACTTATTTGTGTGAGTTTAATTCCATTCAGTTATTTCACCTGTAACCACCACCACATTCAAGACAGAGAAGGCTTCCACCCCCATAAAGCTCCCTTGTGCTACCCCTTTATAAACGGAACGGACACCTGCCTTCTCCACCACCCTAATCCCTCGCAGCACCTAATCTCTATTTTCTTATTTCAGGATTATTGTAGAAAATAAATCATACAATACGCAGTTTTTTCAGATTGGCTTTTTCACTCAGCATAATCCCGTGGAAATCCATTCAAATCGTTGCATGTATCAAGGGTTTGCTCCTTTGTATTGCTGAGCACTGTTCCATAGTACGGACATATCACAGAGATAAATATTTATCCCTAATGTTGAAAAGGCATTTGGGGCCGGGCGCAGTGGCTCAAGCCTGTAATCCCAGCACTTTGGGAGGCCGAGGCGGGCGGATCACGAGGTCAGGAGATCAAGACCATCCTGGCTAACACGGTGAAACCCCATCTCTACTAAAAATACAAAAAATTAGCTGGGCTTGGTGGCGGGTGCCTGTAGTCCCAGCTACTTGGGAGGGTGAGGCAGGAGAATGGCGTGAACCCAGGATGCGGAGCTTGCAGTGAGCCGAGATGGCGCCACTGCACTCAGCCTGGGGGACAGAGCGAGACTCCGCCTCAAAAAAAAAAAGAAAAAGAAAAGGCATTTAGGCTGTTTCACTTTGTGGCTATTACAAATAAAGCTGCTATGAACATTCATGTACAGGGTTGTATTTTTTGCAATCCTCCCACCTCAGCCTCCAGAGTAGCTGGGACCACAGGCACACAACACCATGACTGGCTAATTTATTTTCCTTCCTTCCTTCCTTCCTTCCTTCCTTCCTTCCTTCCTTCCTTCCTTCCTTCCTTCCTTCCTTCCTTCCTTCCTTCCTTCCTTCCTTCCTTCCTTCTTAGAGACAGCATCTCACCATATTGCCCACGCTGGCCTCGAACTCCTAGGATCAAGTGATCCTCCCACCTTGGCCCCCCAAAGTGCTGAGATTATAAGGGTGAGCCAGCACACACAGCCCTTAAAATATATTTTCATGTGAATATTTTTCATCTATATATCCTTTTAGGAAATGTCTGTTCATCTCTTGTGGAGACTTTTTCATTGGATTTTTTGTTTACTATTGAATTTTGAAAGTTTTTTATATATTCAAAATCCTAGTCTTTCATAGGGTATGTAGCTTGCAGATGTCTTTCATCCTCTTAATGGGGTCCTCAGCAGAGCAAAAGGTTTTTGGTTATTTTTGTTTCTTTGTTTTGTAGAAACAGGGTCTCACTATGTTGCTCAGGCTGCTGTCAAACTCCTGGTCTCAAGCAGTTCTTCCTGGGCCTCCCAATGTGCTATAATTACAGACATGAGCCACACCACACCTGGCCAAAAGTTTTAAATTTTGATGATGTCCAGTTAATCCAATTTTTTAATGGATCATGCTTTTGGTGTCAAGTCTAAGAAGTCTGCCTAGCTTGTGACCCCAAAGATTTTCTGCTACATTTTTTTCTAAAAGTTTTTTTCTAAAAGGTTCACTTTGAGATAGTTTTTCTATAAAGTGTGTCCAAGGCTTTTTTTTTTTTCTTTGTCCATGGATGTACAATAGCTCCAGCTCCATTTGTTGAAAAGGCTGTATTTCCTCTGCTGAATTGCTCTTACACCTTTGGTCAAAAATCTGGGTGTGGTGGCTCATGCCTGTAATCCCAGCATTTTGGGAGCCTGAGGCAAGCAGATCACTGAGGTCAAGTGTTCAAGACCAGCCTGGCCAACATGGTGAAACCCCTTCTCTACTAAAAGTACAAAAATTAGCCAGGTGTGGTGGCGTACGCTTGTATAATCCCAGCTACTTGGGAGGCTGAGGTGGGAGGATTGCTTGAATCCAAGAGGAAGAGGTTGCAGTGAGCCGAGATTGCACCTCTGCACTCCAGCCTGGGCGACAGAGTAAGAATCCATCACAGAAAAAAAAAAAAAAAAAAATCAGATTTGTGCGTGGATCTATTTCTGGGCTCTATTCCATTTCGCCGATCTATATGTTTATTCCTGCACGAATACCACACCACCCAAATTACCATAGCTATACAGTAAGCCCTAATATCAAGTGGAGTGAGCCCACTCACTTTATTCTTCTTTTCCAAATTGTGCCAGCCATTCTAGTTCTTTTGCCTTTGCATATTAATTCTACAATAAGCTTGCTTTTGCTTACAAAAACAAAACAAAACAAAACAAAAACCCTTGCTGGCCGGGTGCAGTGGCTCTCGCCTGTAATCCCAGCACTTTGGGAGGCCGAGACGGGTGAATCACAAGGTCAGGAGATCAAGACCATCCTGGCTAACCCAGTGAAACCCCGTCTCTACTAAAAAATACAAAAAACTAGCTGGGCGAGGTGGCGGGCGCCTGTAGTCCCAGCTACTCGGGAGGCTGAGGCAGGAGAATGGCGTGAACCCGGGAGGCGGAGCTTGCAGTGAGCTGAGATCGCGCCTCTGCACTCCAGCCTGGGTGACAGAGCGAAAAAAACCTTGCTGAGATTTTGCTAGGAATTGCATTAAGCCTGTAGATCCTTTTAGGAGGACTGACATCTTTATTGTATTGACTTTACTAAGTCTTGGACATGGTATATTTCTACATTGATTTTGTCCTTTGATTTCTTGCATTGGCATTTTGTAATTATTACATAAAAATTCTGTACATACAAAAATAATAATAAATAATACATTTTTAAAAAATTCTGTACATGGGCTGGGCACAGTGGCTCATGCCAGTAATCTCAGCTCTTTGGGAGACCGAGGTGGGAGTGAAAAGACTAAAAGGCAGAAATGAAATCCACAGGCAGACAGCCCGGGCGGCGCCCTGGGCCTGGTTAAAGATTGACCCCTGACCTAACCGGTTATGTTATCTATAGATTCCAGACGTTGTACGGACAAGCGTTGTGAAAGTCCCTGTCCTGTTCTGTTCTGTTCTGATTACCGGTGCTTGCAGCCCCCAGTCACATACCCCTTGCTTGCTCATTCGAAACCACCCCCCTCCCACCCATGGTTAAGCAAGCAGTTTGTCTAAAAAACAAAAACCCCTAGATGTTTGTGGTTTAAAAAAGGGCGGGAGCCAATCAGAAACTGCCGAATGTTCAAACTTCAAAATGTCAACCAATCCCAATCTTGTAACTGCAAAAATGCCCTAATCTTCTGTAACCGGTTTGTGCCTTACTATAAAAAGTAGGCTTGAGCTGTGCTCGGGACCTCTCTCTTACCCTCCTGACTACGCCTGTACGGAGAGAGGTCCGGGTTCGAACCTGCAATAAAGTGATCCCGGCCGCTTGGCTTTGACTTCGGTTTCTGGTGGTCGTCTTTGAGGGGGGTCTCGGAACTCAGGGCACAACAGGAGCATCACTTAAGTTCAAGACCGTCCTGGGCAATATAGCAAGACCCCATCTCTATAAAAAAGTAAAAAAAAAAAAAAAAAAAAATGTTAGCCACACCAGACCTGTAATGCCAGCACTTTAGGAGGCCAAGGATGGGTGGATCACTTGAGCCCAGGAGTTCGAGACCAACCTGGGCATCATGGCAAAACCCAGTTTCTACTAAAAACAAAACAAAACATAACATGAATTAGCAGAGTGTGATGATCCACACCTGTAGTTTCAGATACTTGGGAAGCTGAGGTAGGGAGAATTACTTAAGGCTGGGATGTCAAGGCTGCAATGAGCCATGATTGTGCCATTCAACAACCTGGGTGACAGAGTGATACCCTGTCTCAAGAAAAAAAAAATCTGTACACATTTTGTTAAAAATCTGTACATACTTTGTGTATACCAAAATATATATATTTTTTAAATTTTGTTTTTCTTTGAGACAGAGTCTCGCTCTGTCACTCAGGCTGGAGTGCGCCCAGGCTGGAGTAAGTGCAGTGACATAATGTACAGATTATGTACAGATTATTATTATTATTGTTATTTTGAGACAGGGTCTCCCTCTGTCACCCAGCCTGAATGCAGTGGCATGATCATGGCCCATTGCAGCCTCAACACCCCAGCCTCAAGTAAGTCTCCTCATTTCATGGCTCACTGCAGCCCAGGCTAGTTACTATTATTAGTATTATTATTTAATTTATTGTAGAGATGGGGTCTTGCTATGTTGCCCAGGCTGGTCTTGAACAGGGGATCCTTACACCTTGACCTCCCAAAGTACTAGGATTACAGGCATGAGCCACTGTACCCTGCCACCTTCTGTATTTAAGTAAGTCTGGGGGAAATTTTTTGGTGAGACACTGGGTTGTCTTATGCCTGTTGGGGACAACTCTTTGGGGGCCTCAATTGCTAATGTCTCATCGTGGGAATTTAAGAACTGCTAAGAAGCATCATCATCAGCCCCATTAAACCAGATGGCCACACAGACTCTGACATGACAAATATGAGGCTTCCTGGGGTCATAACTGGGACAGTGAGTTATGGATTCAGAACATGACTGGGTGTTGTGGCTCACAAGTGTAATCCTAATGATTTGGGAGGCCTAGGTGGGAGTATCCCTTGAGGCAGGGAGTTCAAGACCAGCCTGGGTAACATAGTGAGACCCTGTCTCTACCAAAAATTAAAAAATTAGCCAGCCATGGTGACATGTGCCTGTAGTCCCAGCTACTCTGGAGGTTGAGGTGGGAGAATTATTGCCTGACCACAGGAGGTCAAGGCTGCAGTGAGCCAAGGTCACACCACTGTGCCCCAGCCTGGGCGACATAGCCAGACCATGTCTCTTAAAAAAAAAAAAAAAAAAAAAGGCTGGCGTGGAGCGTCAGCCTGTAATCCCAGCCCTTTGGGAGGCCACGGTGGGCGGATGACAAGGTCAAGAGATTGAGACCCTCCTGGCCAACCAACATGGTGAAACCCCATCCCTACTAAAAATACAAAAATTTGCCGGGTGTAGTGGTGCATGCCTGTAGTCCTAGCTACTCGGGAGGCTGAGGCAGGAGAATCGCTTGAACTTGGGAGGCGGAGGTTGCACTGAGCCAAGATCGAGCCACTGCACTCCAGCCCGGACGACAGAGCGAG
>NW_022300389.1:0-8875 GCF_002776525.5 Piliocolobus tephrosceles
TATAGATTCAATGCCATCCCCATCAAGCTACCAATGAGTTTCTTCACAGAATTGGAAAAAACGGCTTTAAAGTTCATATGGAACCAAAAAAGAGCCCGCATTGCCAAGACAATCCTAAGTCAAAAGGACAAAGCTGGAGGCGTCACGCTACCTGACTTCAAACTATACTACAAGGCTACAGTAACCAAAACAGCATGGTACTGGTACCAAAACAGAGATATAGACCAATGGAACAGAACGGAGCCCTCAGAAATAATGCCTCACATCTACAACCGCCTGATCTTTGACAAACCTGAGAGAAACAAGAAATGGGGAAAGGATTCCCTATTTAATAAATGGTGCTGGGAAAATTGGCTAGCCATAAGTAGAAAGCTGAAACTGGATCCTTTCCTTACTCCTTATACGAAGATTAATTCAAGATGGATTAGAGACTTAAATGTTAGACCTAATACCATAAAAACCCTAGAAGAAAATCTAGGTAGTACCATTCAGGACATAGGCATGGGCAAGGACTTCATGTCTAAAACACCAAAAGCAACGGCAGCAAAAGCCAAAATGGACAAATGGGATCTAATTAAACTAAAGAGCTTCTGCACAGCAAAAGAAACTACCAACAGAGTGAACAGGCAACCTACAGAATGGGAGAAAATTTTTGCAATCTACTCAGCTGACAAAGGGCTAATATCCAGAATCTACAAAGAACTCAAACAAATATACAAGAAAAAAACAAACAACCCCATCCAAAAGTGGGGAAAGGATATGAACAGACATTTCTCAAAAGAAGACATTCATACAACCAACAGACAGATGAAAAAATGCTCATCATCACTCGCCATCAGAGAAATGCAAATCAAAACCACAATGAGATACCATCTCACACCAGTTAGAAAGGCAATCATTAAAAAATCAGGAAGCAACAGGTGTTGGAGAGGATGTGGAGAATTAGGAACACTTTTACACTGTTGGTGGGATTGTAAACTAGTTCCACCATTATGGAAAACAGTATGTCAGTTCCTCAAGGATCTAGAACTAGATGTACCATATGACCCAGCCATCCCACTACTGGATATATACCCAAAGGATTATAAATTATGCTACTACAAAGACACATGCACACGTATGTTTATTGTGGCACTATTCACAATAGCAAAGACTTGGAATCAACCCAAATGTCCATCTCTGACAGACTGGATTAAGAAAATGTGGCACATATACACCATGGAATACTATGCAGCCATAAAAAAGGATGAGTTTGCGTCCTTTGTAGGGACATGGATGCAGCTGGAAACCATCATTCTTAGCAAACTATCACAAGAAGAGAAAACCAAACACCGCATGTTCTCACTCATAGGTGGGAACTGAACAATGAGATCACTTGGACTCGGGAAGGGGAACATCACACACTGGAGCCTATCATGGGGAGGGGGGAGGGGGGAGGAATTGCATTGGCGAGTTATACATGATATAAATGATGAATTGATGGGTGCTGTCGAGTTGATGGGTGCAGCACACCAACATGGCACAAGTATACATATGTAATAAACCTGCACATTATGCACATGTACCCTAGAACTTAAAGTATAATAAAAAAATAATAATAAAATAATAATTTTCAATAGTTAAAAAAAAAAAGATATTGATCAGCATATAACCTAAAAAAAAAAAAGAAACTCAAAGTCTAAATTATGGATGAGTACAGATTGTAATGGGAGCAATCAACGATATTCAAAAAAAAGATAATCAAAGATATTCAAAGTAGAGTATTCAAAGTTCAGGATAAAGGAGAGATAGAAGCCAGACGTGGGGCCTTACTAAGACTTTTGAAAGCTCTGAGCTTTCTTACTTTTTGAGTTCTAACTCTCATCATATCAAACATCAAAATATGCCATTCAAATTAAGTAAAGTTAATATATATCTTTAAAAAGAGTTGAGTTGAGTTCAGTTGGGTAGTTGTCATTTTGTAGGTATTTAATTTTTACTTATTTCAGTTTTGCAGGGTTGTTTTGTTTTACTTTTGAGATGATATTTTCTTCAAGTCTCAAAACATTTTCATAGGCTCTTGAAAGCCCTTAGGATCTGAACTTCAGTGCCTAATGATAAATAAAACATGCATAATCAGAAGAGGAAGTTAAATAGTAACAGGCAGGAGCAATGAGCAGGTAATCATAGCCTTCCAAAGATCATTAGAATAAAGAGTGAGACACTGGTAGACTATCAGGTCACTTGTCTCCAATGCTGACCTCGCATTGCCAAGGGAGTAGTAGATTGTTATTTGTTCATGCTCTTAGAAGCTGAGCAAGACCTTGTATGTTCATTCTTCATCTATTTTTTTAAACTACTACTGGGGCACCCACTTCTGACTTTCCTTATTCACTGTCCCACACTGATAGCTACAAGGACAATATTAAAAAATCAACTAGAACAAAAACAATCTAATTTATGAAATTGTCAATTCTACAGCACTCTACGCCTCATTCCCTACTTTCCACTTTTAGTCCTTCAGTCTCTGCCAGACTTGGCTTCATAGACTCACCTAGTTTGCATAGTTTCATTTGAGTCGGTGAATTTCTTTTGTTTATCTGACTTGGCCATGGCAAAATATTTTGGGGGAATCAGAGTTGTTGCTTTTCACATTGTGTCTTCAGTACCTATAGAGTGATCAAGGTAGAGTGTTTGCCTTAGTTTTCAAAGTGAATCCTACGGTATAAAAAAGGTATGTGACTACATAGGGCTTCAAAGCCATTGGTGGTGAAAATAATACTAGAATTCATATTTTCTCATTTCTAGTCTTGTGCTATTTCTTAGTCCTAATGTATCTTGGCCTTTGTTTTATTTTTCACCTGTAAAACAGGATGAACTCTGGCATTAAATAAAAGCAAAGTAGTTGTATGTACATCATTTATTTAAGTAAGTAGAGTTAAAATGCAGACTAAAATAATAATATTAATATCAGTTAACATCTTTGAGTTGTTTTATAGATTAAAAGAAAAACTTTTCCTAATGTTCTGTCTCACTTATTTCTCATAATGAACTTGTCATTTGTCTATGCTTATTTTCCATATTTTAGAGATTAAAAAACCTATATCATTCTCTCTTAAGTGATTCACTCAAGATCACAAAGGCATCAAATGATATAGCCATAAGTCAGGTTTGGTATTCTGATGACAGTTTCTATTTTCTATCTTCTATGGCATATCATTGCCTTTCTCCAACTTAAAAATAGTAGAAACCACTTAATATAGTTTCAATTAATATGAAAATTGAAATAACTCAAGCTAATGTTTTCATTTTCTATGCAAACTTATTTTTAGTAGAGAAAATAATTGTATAAACCTCTTTGTAAGAAGGATTATTTGTAACCTTCCAGAGATCTGATAGCTTTTGAACAGTTCAGAAATGTCTGCTTTCACAAATCAATATGAATACTTTACATGTGTGCCTTTAAGTGAATCTCCAAATTATCTGTACTAAATGGTAGTTTATTGGCCTGCTTTTTGTTACTACAAATATTAAAAAATAATACAATTGCATTAATTTTAAATATTTTGTGATTCACACATTTAATTAAATCAGAACCTTCTTTTAATCATGAGAATGATGAAATTCTTTGTAGTTTTACATCCTTTTATAGTATCAAGGTGCTTTTGCATTCATTATGTCTTTTGATCTTGAAGACAATTCTGTAAAATGAATAAGGCAAATATTATTTTCATTTTACAAATGAAGAAACCAAGGATAGAGAGGTGAAAGGATTTGTTGAAAGTCACACAGCAAGGGTGTACGAAAGTCAAGTTGCTTATTGATACTGATATTATATAATTTAGCAATCTTTTCAAAGGCTACAGCAGAATCTTTTATTAGATTACAAACTCATGGTACAGGAAACATCTCTATCTTATTTAGCTTTGTAACTGCAGTGCCTAGCATAATGTGTGGCATAATGGAAATGCTCAGTAAATATTAGTTGAGTGAATGGAGAAGGGTTTGGTGTCATAGAGTCACAGGTCTTGAGGAGAAACAGCCCATGGGAGGATTGGGCTAAGGGAAGCCTTTTTGAAAAGTGTGTTGGATCTCAGTATTTTTTATAGATAGGAAGGCCCTGGGTTTTCCCTGATATATTGGCCTCCAGACTGAATGAATGTAACCTAACTTTGCTACACAGCCCCCGTGAACATCCTTGTGTCACAGCACTTATCATACTGAATGTTAATTATTTGTTCAGTTGTCTGGCTTCCCTTACAAACTGTGAATCTCTTGAGAGCAGGGGTGGATTCCCATTATACTTCAGTCTATGGACTGCATGTGGCATATGATAGGCAACAGGTAGAATGAGTTAATGAATGAATGAACAAATAATATGATTCAGTGTACAATAGCAAAGGTAGGGAGATTATTGATAAAGGAACAGAATTTGTAACAGTGAATCATTAACACAATTTAGTCTGATTCAATATTAGATTGGTAAGAAAGGTAGCAGCAGCAGTTTTCCATGGTACATTTACCTTTTAAAATAGCACATATATATATTTATGGTTGTAAATGCTTCCAGAGGTCATTAAAAGATTGTTATATTGAATGTTTCTAATAAATTTGAGTCTCTATCTTTTAATTTTTTGTAAAGGAGTACTTTGTACTTAAACTCTCTGTGGACATTTCATCTAGTCTTAAGGTATACTTGCCTCAGTTATATTATCTGCAAAATAGAGGTAGTAGCACTTTCCTCTATTAAGTCAAACAGTACTTCTGAAAGTTCCTAGCATAGTGCCTGGCTTATAGTATGAGTGTTACAAATGTTTATTGAATAAATGACCCTCATTCTCCTTTGTCTTCATGCTTCTCTGACCCTCGTTCTTCTGTCTCTGAACTCTTGATCCTTTCAGCAAAAACCTTGGGATGAGAAAAACAATAAGGCATTATGGTGGCAAGTGAAAATTCTTCTTTTATGTATTACGTGCTGTGACCATGCTACTGATACTAAGAGAAATGCCCATTTCTACCCTGGTAATACTGATTTTTTTTGTCCTCAACCTTCAAAGAGTTTTGTAATTCATGTAAGTTTCCCCTCTTGGAGTATGTTTTCCTTTAAGAATGGACTTTGGGTCTTGGTACTAGATATGTTAATTCAATACTCTTATTGTCCTTGATTTGGACTTCTGCTTCTTCACAGTCCAAATTACCCTTCATGCAAAGGTGAGCTTTGTGATACACACTTGAGGTGATGTGTAAATGCTCTCACTGGCTCAGGTGCCTTCCCCACCCAGCCTGGGTCACCTTTACAACATCGAGATTAGGTGTCCATGCACCATCATAAATAATACCTTGTATAAGAGTAATGTAAATGGAATCTGTTGAAATATGGCCTATTATATTAAAGTTTATGTTTTGATTATCATATTTATTATATGAAACAAGCTTGAACTTTATAAAATCATTCAGAAATGAGATTTGCATCACTTTTAGGAATGTCTGTCTACTTGGCATGTATGTCTAACAGAATGAGAGTCATAGGAACATTTCTGAGGGTACTGCTTTTCCTCTCTGCTTTGAAAATCTAAATTGGATAACTTAGTATTTCTTTGACACATCTCTAATGGTGTTATATGAAAGTCCTAGACACAGCACTTCCTCTATCCCCATGGCAGAAGCATCCCTATAAAATGCAAATCTAATCACATATCCTTTCCTGGTTTATTTCTCTTAATGGCACCCCATTACCCACCTCATATAAAAAACAGATTCCTTAGTTTGGCAAAGCCTTCAGTGTCTGTCCCTGATTTCTTCTTTTACTTTTCCCCACCTTATCTCTTAAAACTTAACCTCAAATGTTATCCCACAGCAATGCTGTACATGCAATGATATTTCTTTCCTCTGTTCCTTTGCTAAAATTGTTCTCTTTCTGTGGGAGACAGCACACCTCTTTTTTATCTGAAAGTATTTCTTTAACGTCTATTTATTTAGGCTCAGTTTAGTTGTTACCTTCTTTGGAGAACCTCCCTTGATCTTCCAGGCTCCATTAATTGTCCCTCTTATGTGATCTCATGGCACCTGAGACTTTCCTTTATAACACCATTTGTGATGCTATAGTATAATTGCATGTGTATTTGCCTGTGTTCCCTATTATATTGTGAGATCCTTGGAGATAAGGACACTGTCATATCCATTTCTGTATCCCAGCAGCAGGGCTACAGCTAGCTCCTAATGAACCTTTGTGTGAGTTAGAAAAATGTATCCCTCCATTGGGCCAGTCTTAGCCCATGAAATGGAGTCCTTGTGCAAGAAGACCCTGCATAACTGTATATACCAACCCTGCTTATGCCCACCACAGTGTCTGGCAAACAGCAAGTGGTCAGGTCATTTTTGTTAAGTGATTAATTTATCAGTCAAGTAGTCAGTTGACACACGGTAGCAAGAAAAGTTGAAAAGCAATTGAAATAGTCATTTTTAGGAACACCTATCAATTAAGAAGAAAATATAAATCACTCATCGTGAAGAAGACTGTTGAACTCAAATATCTTTATCTGTAATGAAGGGAATGTTTCTGGTACAAGTCTTTCTATAAATATAGGAAAAGTTGTAAAAGTAGAAAACATTCACAATCAATCATTATGTCCTTTGAAACAACATGAATGGAGCTGGAGGCCATAATCCTAAGCAAATTAATGCAGGAACAGAAAACCAAACATGTTCTCACTTATAAATGAGAGCTAAGCATTGAGCACACACGAACAGAAATATGGGAACAACAGACACTATGGAATCCTAGAGGGTGGAGGGAGTGGGGTAGGTTAAAAACTACATATCAGGCACTACTACCCTGGTGACAGGATCCATATTCCAAATCCCAGCATCATGCAATATTCCTATGTAACAAATCTAGACATGTACCCCCTTTATCTAAAATAAAAGTTGAAAGTTTTATAAAGAAATAGCCACAGCAAAACATTATTAATTTGGATTAATATGCGAGGAGTCTGAATTTAAGGAGAAATCTTCATTCTGGCATGTTATGTAGGAAATTCAGATTTATACTAGAAAGAACACTGAACTTGGAGTTTAAAGATAGGGGTTCAATTTCCAGTTCTGCCTCATGGCAGAGGTTTAAGTGTGACTGCTATTTGTGTGACATTAGTCATTTATCTTCTTCAAGTTTGTCTTTTCCCATTTGTAACATGGGGAAAGTTATTCCTGGTAAGTCTATATAATAGAGTTCCTTCAAGAATAAGATAAAATGAGATGATAGAAGGAAAATACTTTGGAATTTTATACAAGATTTTTGAAAAGAATACAACTTATGGAGGAGAGAAAAATATATGTATTTTTATTCTACTTTTTTGGGTCACTTTCTAGCCCTGTGATCTAGGGTGAGATTGCCTGCCCTGTGCCTCTGTTTTCTCATTGGTAATATCTGGGAAGAATTATATAAGTAGTTGTGTTAGTCTATTTGTGCATTGCTATAAAGAAATGCATGAGACTGGGTAATTTATAAGCAAAGGGGTTTAATTGACTCATGGTTCTGCAGGCTGTACAAGAAACATCGTGGTATTTGCTTCTGGGATCGGGGAGGGTGTCCGGAGGCTTCCAATCACACCAGAAGGCAAAGAGGGAGCAGGCATGTCACATGGCGAAGCAGGAATGAGAGAGAGAGAGAGAGAGAGAGAGATGCCACAAACTTAACAAGATCTTGTAAGAATTCACTCGCTATTGTGAGAAGAGCACCAAGCCATGAAGGATCTGCCCCCATGATCCAAATATCTCCTACCAGGCCCCACCTCCAACATTAGGGATTACAGTTCAGGAGTAATGTTTAATTTAAATCTCTGAGCCAACCTATGAGGCAAGTATTAGTATTTCAATTTTGTATTTGGAAAAACAGATGCTCAAATAGTTGGGTTCAATGTTTCATAGCTAATAAATATTGCAGGTAGGATTTAATCCTAGTTCCACTTTACTTTGAATCTCAGGCTCTTTCCACTATACCAACCCTCTTCTTATACCTTTTAAGGGACAGTTTCAATATAGAGCTTTTTACCTTCTCCAAGACTGAAATGTAGAAATATTCCACCATCTGCTTTACCTTTTTTCTTACCTCTAAAGTCACTTCTCAAATAGAACAAGCACTTTATTCAACAGGGTTTTGAATACTTACTATGTACATAGCACCATGCAAACCAAGACATTTTACATATCCTATATCTTATTTAATTCTCATGATGATACATGCAGAGGGCAAGATCATTTCTTATTTACTGCTGAGGGCTCAGAATGCTGGAATGTAAGTGCATCTAGTTATCTTTCTGAAGTTACATAACAGTAATATTGGCACTTCTCAATTATAGCACTTAGTGCTATAAATTTCCCTCTACACACTGCTTTAAATGTGTCCCAGAGATTCTGGTATGTTTTATCTTTGTTCTCATTGGTTTCAAAGAACATCTTTATTTCTGCTTTCATTTCGTTATGTACCCAGTAGTCATTCAGGAGCAGGTTGTTCAGTTTCCATGTAGTTGAGCGGTTTTGATTGAGTTTCTTAGTCCTGATTTCTAGTTTGATTGCACTGTGGTCAGAGAGACAGTTTGTTATAATTTCTGTTCTTGTACATTTGCTGAGGAGTGCTTTACTTCCAATTATGTGGTCAATTTTGGAATAAGTGTGATGTGGTGCTGAGAAGAATGTATATTCTGTTGACTTGGGGTGGAGAGTTCTATAGATGTCTATTAGGTCCGCTTGGTGCAGAGATGAGTTCAATTCCTGGATATCCTTGTTAACTTTCTGTCTCGTTGATCTGTCTAATGTTGACAGTGGAGTGTTGAAGTCTCCCATTATTATTGTATGGGAGTCTAAGTCTCTTTGTAAGTCTCTAAGGACTTGCTTTATG
>NW_022300390.1:0-2484 GCF_002776525.5 Piliocolobus tephrosceles
GAAAATACCCTAGTTTGGCTGCTAAATTCCCACCTATTATTTCTGAACTCTAGACAGCAGGGAGAAAAAAGGCAGGGAGAAGGGCAAAGGAACATCTACCCTTCCTTTTTAAATTTTTTAACCAACCTCCCTTAAAAACACTTTGTTGAGATATGATTACATTCAAAAAGCTGTACCTATTTAATGTGTATATCTCAGTGAGTTTGAGGATAAGGAGACATTGTGGAAGCATCACTACCATCAAGATTATAAACATAGCCGGGCGCGGTGGCTCAAGCCTGTAATCCCAGCACTTTGGGAGGCCGAGACGGGCGGATCACGAGGTCAGGAGATCGAGACCATCCTGGCTAACACGGTGAAACCCCGTCTCTACTAAAAATACAAAAATAGCCGGGAGAGGTGGCGGACGCCTGTAGTCCCAGCTACCCGGGAGGCTGAGGCAGGAGAATGGCGTAAACCCGGGAGGCGGAGCTTGCAGTGAGCTGAGATCTGGCCACTGCACTCCAGTCCGGGCCACAGAGCGAGACTCCACCTCAAAAAAAAAAAAAAAAAAAAAAGATTATAAACATAATCATCACCTCCTGAAGTTCTCCCTCCCGTTCGAATTATTATTTCTATTAGTAAGAACAATTAACATAAAATTCACCTATTATATTTTAAGTATGCAATACAGCATTCATAGCTATAAGCACTGTGCTGTAAATTAGACCTCCTGAACTTATTTATGTGTGTATATCTAAAACTTTGTACTATAATCACACCTACTCATTTACCGGCACCACAGGTCCTGGCAACCTTCAGTCTACTCTCTGCTTCTGAGTTTATTTGAGATTTCAAATATAAGTGAAATCATACAATATTTGTCATTCTGTGTTTGGTTTATTTCACATGACTTCATGCCCTTCAGATCCATCAATGCTGTCACAAATGACAGGGTTTCATTATTATATAATACTGAATAATATTCCATTGTGCATACATATATATATATATAAAATGTTAATTCACCCGCCCGTGAATGAATGATAACATGTGTGTCTTCTTCATATATCCTATTGTGAACAGTGCTGAAAGGAACATACGAGTGCAGATATCTCTTTCACATACTGATTTCAATGACTTCATATATATATATATATATGTAAGTGGGATTGCTGGAACAAAATGGTATTTTTATTGTTAATTTTTTGAGAAACCTCCACAATATTTTCCAAGATGGCCATACTAATATACATTCCCACCACCAGTATACAAAGGTTCCCTTTTCTCCACATCCTTACCAACGCTTGTTATCATCCATCTTTTTGATAATAGCTATTCTAACAGGTGTGAGGCGATATTTCATGGTAGTTTTCATTTGCATTCCCGTGATGACTAGAGAGGGTAAGAATTGTTTATATATATGTTGTCCATTTGTATCTCCTCTTTTGAGAAATTCCTACTCATATCTGTTTGTTCATTTTAGTTTTTGAATTTTAATTTTATACACAGAGGATACATGTGCAGGTTTGTTATATGGATGTATTGTGTGACGCTGAGGTTTAGAGTATGAATGATCTCATCACACACATAGTGAACATAATACCCAATAGACAGTTGTTAAGGCCTTGTACTCAACCCTCCCTCCTCCAAGAATCTCCAGTGTCTATTGTTTTCATATAAGTGAGAACTAAACAGTGTATAACCCAATGTGTAGCTCTCACTTATAACGGAGAATATGTAGTATTTGGTTTTCTGTTCCTGCGCACAATACCACACTGGGCTAATTTTTGTATTTTTGGTAAAGACGGAGTAGCTTCAGCATGTTGGCCGGGCTGGTCTCAAAATCCTGTGCTCATGCGATCCACCCACTTCACAAAGTGCTGGCATAACAGGCATGAGCCTCTGCACCTGGCTTTTCTAAATTTTTTTTAGCTTACATTAGGTTTGTCTGTTCTAGAATTTTGTGTACATTTATTTATATTATAGGACACTTTTTAGCTTAGCTTTCCCCACTCAGGGTGAGAAAGATTATATTGATCCAAGATGTTGATTAATAGAGTGGATTATATCCCGTTATTGCCCAATATTGCTCTATAATATGCATATAATTTGTTTATTGATTTCCTTTCGATAGACGTTTGAGTTGTTCCCAGGTTTTAGCTATTGTTAATAGAACTCAAAGACATTTTTTTAAAATAAAAAATTTCAATCCAAAATGTCCTTTCCTTTTGACTCTCCAATATTGTGTCAGGGTTCCATTTTTGTTGTCATGAAAATCCAATGACATTGAACAAGATGTGTTTCCAGAATCAAGATTCAGTGTATGTGTGGTCTAGCTGTGTCCCTAGAATGTAGCCCTTATTAGTTTCATTAAGCATTTTCCTATATAAATTGAAATCAAGTAGAAGATGCATTTTTCCACAGTAGGAGAAATAGAAGAGTTTAGGACTTTGGAGAGATAGCAACTTGCTGCTTGCCTGTGCAACCCACCTCGAAAGATAC
>NW_022300391.1:0-3152 GCF_002776525.5 Piliocolobus tephrosceles
AACTTAAAAAAATGGAGATGCTTAAAAATTGAGTAAATCCTAAATTTTCCATAGTAAAAAGTGAGTTTTTAAATTAATAAAAGGTTGTTTTAAAGTTGATTAAATAGCTATAAATAGGGAGAAAAGGATCAGAAGTAAAAATAATATTTGAAGAGCCAAAAGATATAAAATTACCCTTAAATCAGTTTTATTCACTTTTCATCCATTTATTCATTGATTCAACAGATATTTATGGAAGGCTAAGTATTGAAGATACACAGATGACTTGGTCTTTCCCTTCAAAATATCATAGGAAAATATGGGAGAAATACATACAAGTAAATAATTAAAAAGCAATATGGAATAAAATCCACTAGAGGGGCATTCTGCCAGTTACCTGATCAGCACTCCTTGAAGCTATCGAGGTTATCAAAAACAAGGAAAGAGAAACTATCATAGCCAAGAGAGCCTAAGGAGACGTGATGACTAAATAGAATGTGCCATTTCAGCTGGGATCCTGAAACAAAGAGAGGACATTAGTTAAAAACGAAGAAACTCTGAATAAAGCATAGACTTTAGTGAATAATAATGTAGCAATTAATAATATTGGTTCATTAATTATAACAAATGTACCATAATAATGTGAAATGTTACCAATGGGGAAACTGAGTGTGGGGATATATGGGACTCTCTGTATTATCATCTCAATTTTTCTGAAAATCTAAAATTGCTTAAAATATAAAGTCTGTTTAAATAACAATATGAAAATACAGTAATTTCATGAAGTCCAAAGGAGTGGCTCCAACAGTAAATATTTAAGAAGTATTTATTTTTATAGTGGTGCTAACTTTGATATAAATGTTGCAAGCACTATTTTCTTTTTTAAAAAATTTCAGCATGGATACTGATGGGTCAATGACAGTAGACTGGGATGAATGTAGGTACCACTTTTTACTGCATCCTGCAAAAAATATCACTGAAATTATTCATTTCTGGAAGCTGTAAGATTACTTTGTATTTTACTTTGTTTTTATTTTGTTCTCAATGTCATAGCTGCTATGATCATATAATCCCTACAATCCTTGTAGCCTCAGGGGCTAAACTTACAATATTTCCCCCCAATAATGTTCTGCTAATTTAACGAGGGGTATTAGTATTACGTGTATAAACATAGCAACCAGTTTCTTTGTTTGCCAAAATCTAGAACTTAACATCATAATCTACCTGTTGAAAGTGCCTACTTTGTGTTAAGAATTAATTTCCCTGATGGCGAGTGATGATGAGCATTTTTTCATGTGTCTGTTGGCTGTATGAATGTCTTCTTTTGAGAAATGTCTGTTCATATCCTTTCCCCACTTTTGGATGGGGTTGTTTGTTTTTTTCTTGTATATTTGTTTGAGTTCTTTGTAGATTCTGGAAATGAGCCCTTTGTCAGATGAGTAGATTGCAAAAATTTTCTCCCATTCTGTAGGTTGCCTGTTCACTCTGATGGTAGTTTCTTTTGCTGTGCAGAAGCTCTTTAGTTTAATGAGATCCCATTTGTCAATTTTGGCTTTTGCTGCCGTTGCTTTTGGTGTTTTAGACATGAAGTCCTTGCCCATGCCTATGTCCTGAATGGTACTACCTAGATTTTCTTCTAGGGTTTTTATGGTATTAGGTCTAACATTTAAGTCTCTAATCCATCTTGAATTAATCTTCGTATAAGGAGTAAGGAAAGGATCCAGTTTCAGCTTTCTACTTATGGCTAGCCAATTTTCACAGCACCATTTATTAAATAGGGAATCCTTTCCCCATTTCTTGTTTTTCTCAGTTTTGTCAAATATCAGATGGTTGTAGATGTGTGGCATTATTTCTGAAGGCTCCGTTCTGTTCCATTGGTCTATATCTCTGTTTTGGTACCAGTACCATGCTGTTTTGGTTACTGTAGCCTTGTAGTATAGTTTGAAGTCAGGTAGCGTGACGCCTCCGGCTTTGTCCTGTTGACTTAGGATTGTCTTGGCAATACGGGCTCTTTTTTGGTTCCATATGAACTTTAAAGCAGTTTTTTCCAATTCGGTGAAGAAACTCATTGGTAGCTTGATGGGGATGGCATTGAATCTATAAATTACCTTGGGCAGTATGGCCATTTTCACAATATTGATTCTGCCTATCCATGAGCATGGTATGTTCTTCCATTTGTTTGTGTCCTCTTTGATTTCACTGAGCAGTGGTTTGTAGTTCTCCTTGAAGAGGTCCTTTACATCCCTTGTAAGTTGGATTCCTAGGTATTTTATTCTCTTTGAAGCAATTGTGAATGGAAGTTCATTCCTGATTTGGCTCTCTGCTTGTCTGTTACTGGTGTATAAGAATGCTTGTGATTTTTGCACATTAATTTTGTATCCTGAGACTTTGCTGAAGTTGCTTATCAGCTTAAGAAGATTTTGGGCTGAGACGATGGGGTTTTCTAAATACACAATCATGTCATCTGCAAACAGGGACAATTTGAATTCCTCTTTTCCTAACTGAATACCCTTGATTTCTTTCTCTTGCCTGATTGCCCTAGCCAGAACTTCCAACACTATGTTGAATAGGAGTGGTGAGAGAGGGCATCCCTGTCTTGTGCCAGTTTTCAAAGGGAACTTTTCCAGTTTTTGCCCATTCAGTATGATATTAGCTGTGGGTTTGTCATAAATAGCTCTTATTATTTTGAGGTACGTTCCATCAATACCGAATTTGTTGAGCGTTTTTAGCATGAAGGGCTGTTGAATTTTGTCAAAAGCCTTTTCTGCATCTATTGAGATAATCATGTGGTTCTTGTCTTTGGTTCTGTTGATATGCTGGATTACGTTGATTGATTTGCGAATGTTGAACCAGCCTTGCATCCCAGGGATGAAGCCCACTTGATCATGGTGGATAAGCTTTTTGATGTGCTGCTGAATCCGGTTTGCCAGTATTTTATTGAGGATTTTTGCATCGATGTTCATCAGGGAGATTGGTCTAAAATTCTCTTTTTTTGTTGTGTCTCTGCCAGGCTTTGGTATCAGGATGATGCTGGCCTCATAAAATGAGTTAGGGAGGATTCCCTCTTTTTCTATTGATTGGAATAGTTTCAGAAGGAATGGTACCAGCTCCTCCTTGTACCTCTGGTAGAATTCAGCTGTGAATCCATCTGGTCCTGGGCTTTTTTTGGTGGG
>NW_022300392.1:0-4551 GCF_002776525.5 Piliocolobus tephrosceles
ACATAATCCCATACTTCTTGCAGGCTTTGTTCATTTCTTTTTCTTCTTTTTTCTTTTGGTTTCTCTTCTCGCTTCATTTCATTCATTTGATCCTCAATCGCTGATACTCTTTCTTCCAGTTGATCAAGTCGGGTACTGAAGCTTGTCGATTTGTCACGTATTTCTCGTGTCATGGTTTTCATCTCTGTCATTTCATTTATGACCTTCTCTGCATTAATTATTCTAGCTATCAATTCTTCCACTCTTTTTTCAAGATTTTTAATTTCTTTGCCCTGGGTACGTGATTCCTCCTTTAGCTCTGAGAATTTTGATGGACTGAAGCCTTCTTCTCTCATGTCGTCAAAGTCATTCTCTGACCAGCTTTGATCCGTTGCTGGCGATGGGCTGTGCTCCTTTGCAGGGGGAGATGCGCTCTTATTTTTTGAATTTCCAGCTTTTCTGCCCTGCTTCTTCCGCATCTTTGTGGTTTTATCTGTCTCCGGTCTTTGATGATGGTGACGTACTGATGGGGTTTTCGTATAGGTGTTCTTCCTGTTTGATAGTTTTCCTTCTAATAGTCAGGACTCTCAGCTGTAGGTCGGTTGGAGATTGCTTGAGGTCCACTCCAGACCCTGTTTGCCTGGGTATTAGCAGCAGAGGTTGCAGAAGATACAATATTGCTGAACAGCAAGTGTACCTGTCTGATTCTTACTTTGGAAGCTTCTTCTCAGGGGTGTACTCCACCTTGTGAGGTGTGGGGTGTCAGACTGCCCCTAGTGGGGGATGTCTTCCAGTTAGGCTACTCAGGGATCAGGGCCCACTTGAGCAGGCAGTCTGTCCATTCTCAGATCTCAACCTCCTCAACCTCCATGTTGGGAGATCCACTGCTCTCTTCAAAGCTGTCAGACAGTCATTTGGGTGTGCACAGACCTCTGCTGCTTCCCCTGTTGTTTTTTTAGCTGTGCCCTGTCCTCAGAGTTGGAGTCTACAGAGACAGGCAGGTTTCCTTGAGCTGCTGTGAGCTCCACCCAGTTCGAGCTTCCCAGTGGCTTTGTTTACCTACTTAAGCCTCAGCAATGGTGGGCGCCCCTCCCCCAGCCTCGCTGCTGCCTTGGGGTTAGATCACAGACTGCTGTGCTAGCAATGAGGGAGGCTCCGTGGCCGTGGGACCCTCCCGGCCAGGTGTGGGTATAGTCTCCTGTTGTGCCCATTTCCTTAAAGCGCAGTATTGGGGTGGGAATTACCCGATTTTCCAGGTGTTGTGTGTCTCAGTTCGCCTGGCTAGGAAAAGGGATTCCCTTCCCCCTTGCGCTTCCCAGGTGAGGCAATGTCTCACCCTGCTTCAGCTCTGGCTGGTCGGGCTGCAGCAGCTGACCAGCACTGATTGTCTGGCATTCCCCAGTGAAATGACCCCAGTACCTCCGTTGAAAATGCAGAAATCACCGGTCTTCTGTCTTGCTCGCGCCAGGAGTTGGACACTGGAGCTGTTCCTATTCGGCCATCTTGCTCCGCCCAGTAAATGTTAGTTCTTATTGGTAGATGCGCATTTTTGACAAAGGAGGCTCTTGGGAATTGTGGAGGTATCAGAGGCATTTGAACCAGAGCAACCCCATCCTGAATAAGGGCTGTGTAAAATGAGGCTGAGATCTACTGGGCTGCATTCCCAGTTGGTTAAGGCATTCTAAGGCATAGGATGAGGTAGGAGGTCAGCTCAAGATGCAGGTCATAAAGCCCTTGCTAACAAAGCAGGTTGCAATACAGAAGCTGGCCCAAATCCACCAAAACCAAGATGGCGACAAGAGTGTCCTCTGGTGGTACTCACTGCTACACTCCCACCAGCGCCATGACAGTTTACAAATACCATGGCAACATCAGGAAGTTACCCTATATGGTCTAAAAAGGGGAGGCATGAATAATCCACCCATTGTTTAGCATATAATCCAGAAAGAACCATAAAAAATGGGAAACCAGCAGCCTCTGGAGGCAGCTCTGCCTATAGAGTAGCCATTCTTCATTCCTCTACTTTGTTAATAAACTTTCACTTTTCTCTATGGACTTACCCTGAATTTTTTCTTGGGTGAGATCCAAGAACCCCTCTTGGGGTCTGGGTCAGGACCCCTTTCTTGTAACAAAGGGTTGGCAATGTGAAAACAGATTGTGGTGGTGAAGGACCCCCATCAGGGGGCATTATTTTGGCACATTTTCCAAAGGTAATATCTATCAGTTAAAAATTTTTTTTTGAAAAAGCTGATCTGTTTACTACCTTATTAAAAGAAGAGTGGTTTGACTCTAAAACCCTGAAAGGCAGTAATTGGAACATTGTACTGTTTTATGCTGCAGGCTCTCAAGCCAGGCTTGTGCCTCTGGTATCTGTAGTCCTAGTGCATTAAAGCAGAAGGGATCAGGACTGGAGATGTATTGTGATTTCTTGGCTGCAGCACCCCAGGCCCTACACTTCAGGTATGTCAGGAACTGCAGATCAAACTGAAATCTCCAGGATTCAGGCCCCATGTGGGTTTGCCTGGAGGGCTGTTGGGGCAGATCTCAGGCCTGGCACCAAACCTGAAAGGCAACTTTTAGCACAGCAAGGCCACACATCGTCCACCTGGACCTTCCTCAGGGATCTTAGGAGTGCCTGATAACATATGCCATGCACCCACGCCAGGGTGCTGGAGGTGATTCAGGCTTCTGTCTCTTTAGGGAGGAAGAGCATAGCAAGGGGGCTGGATTGATGTCCTGCTTGGCCACAGACATGTGAATAGGAGGCAGGACTGGGGTGAAGCACCTTCCTGGGGCTTCCAGGCTTTCAGAGGTAGGGGCAGTTCCTGTCCTTTCAGAAAACCTGTGTTAGAATTGGAGGAAGTAGTGCATACCATGGGGTTGTTGAGAGAATCACAAATACCCATGAAATGTCCCAGAAATGATGGGAGAAGCTTTTCGGTGGCTGGTTAAACCAACAGTGGTAGACAGGGTTGGAGCTAGAGAACTGTTTCTTATAACTTTAATGGGGGATGTTTTGTTTGGGATCTGGTCTCTGTCAGCAGGCAGAGTCTCCACCTTCCTGTTGAGTGACCACCCAGAGGTGAAGGAGCTGAAGGCCATGAGTGAATGTGTATATTTTTGCTGCAAGCAAGAGGTAACTCCAGGCTCTGGAAGCTCATCTTGAGGTGACTGGTTTGGTTTGGCTTGCAACAAGGGCACTCTTTTTGCTCAGTAAAGCCCAGATCAAGGGTTGATCATCAAAGGCGCAAGTGGCCAAGGTGACAAGCAAACTCATTTTTATTAGGTTTCTTCGGATAGGGCTATGCCTTGCCTACCTTTTCATTCCCTTCCCCACCTCTCATTGTTACTAATATATGTTTTTTGTTTTTGTTCTTTTGTTTGTTTGTTTGTGGTTTTTTTGAGATGGAGTCTCACTCTTGTCACCTAGGCCAGAGTGCAGTGGCGCAATCTCAGCTTACTGTAACCTCTGCTTGTTTGCTTGACTTTCTGTGGACAAATGTGGTTTACTCTTCTGTATGTGCCACACTGTGGAAGGAGAATAGTTTACTTAAGGCCATTTGCTTGAGGACTGAAGCCAATGAAACCTGTATAAGCTTCCTCATGTCTGCATTACATGACTAATATCATGCAGTCTTCACAACATGACTTTACTATTCCACTGTCTCTACCAACATATTTGTCTGTTCTCACATTGCTATAAAAAATGCCTGAGATGGGGCAACCTATAAAGAAAAGATGTTTAATTGGTTCATGGTTCCACAGGCTGTACAGGAAACATAGTGGCTTCTGCTTCTGGGGAGGCCTCAGAAAACTTACAATCATGATGCAGGGTGAAGGAGAAGCAGGCACGTCTTACATGGCTGGAGCAGGAGGAACTGATGGAGGAGCTGCCAAACACTTTTAAACAACCAGATCTCATGAGAACTCACTCACCATCACGAGAACAGCATGGAGGGGAAGGTGCTAAGCCATTCATGAAGGATCAACCCCATGATCCAATCACCTTCCACTGGGCCCACTTCCAACACTGGGGATTACAATTCGACATGAAATTTGGGTGGGGACACAGATCCAAACTGTATCAACCAACATGATTTCACTATGGCAGGAAACACTTGCCCAGAAATATAAACATTGCAAATAACTTTAGTGTTTATTTTAGGAATTTTCCCCAAACTTACTTAAAACTTCTTAACTTTGGTAGATTGCATCCAATGACTGTTAACTCCCCTTGCTGTCTCTATGATCCTGGATGATATCATTATCCTATTCAATCTTAGTCTGCCCCACACTTAAACAGCTGCCTTAAAACAGACTCTCAAACATCATAAACACCCTGAATTTACCTGTCCCACCCAGACATTATGACTGCCAGGGTAGTGCTGTCTATTACTGCCATGAGCTTTCCTTTATCAACATATTGTCTTGGTGGTATTTTATGGGAGCCAGAATTCAATAAGCTGCAATTTTCTTTTCCACACTATGTAGTTGCTTCAATCCTATTTTATCCAATATCCAATCCATCCATCCATCCATCCATCCATCCATCCATCCATCCATCCATCCATC
>NW_022300393.1:0-8248 GCF_002776525.5 Piliocolobus tephrosceles
GTGAGCCATGGCCAGGCACTTTGGAACCTGGGATCCCATCTCCAGCCATTCAAAGGATATAGAGAAGTATAAAACGCAGATGGGAGAGTTCATATTTGGGCATCTCTGTTCTTTTGAAATCAAAGTGCAAAGAAAAACTTTGCATTGAGGTCTTACCCCATACTTGATTTTCTCCTGAGGTTTTAAAATTTTCTTAACTGTGCTTTTTTCTCCCCTGATCCTTGCGGAACTTCTTTCTTCATATCTTAAAAGATATGGTTATATTCAACACTGAAATTTAAAAACATGTTTTTGTATTATTTTTCCTTTAACTGATGTATCTGACATTGGTGAAGAATGAAGTGGGCGTATTGGTTTATTTTTATTTTTTTGAGACAGTCTTGCTGTGTTGCCCAGGCTGGAATGCAGTGCGTGATCTTGGCTCACTGCAGCCTCACCACCTGATTCACGCCATTCTCCTGCCTCAGCCTCCTGAGTAGATGGCATTATAAGTTCCTGCCACCATGGCTGGTTCATTTTTGTATTAGTAGAGATGGAATTTCAACATGTTGGCCAGGCTTCACTCACCTTGGCCTCCCAAAGTGCTGGGATTACAGGTATGAGCCACCACGGCCTGGGATATTCTTGATTGCAAGTGTAATAGATCCCTTTAATAAAAACAAAACAGAATTTAAAAAAGTGAAGAGTCCTGAAAAAGAGCTCACTTGGACAGTGATTTGGACACCAGTTGAATGGCCCAGCACAAACCATAGTTACATGGGCCACTCAGCCTGTTAGATCCTTAGGGTATTTGAAGTCGTGGGGATATTTGCCTTTCTGCCTCTGGATATCGTGTTACTATGAATTCAGCTAGCGTTTGAGGGCCAGGCTCAGATCAGGGAAAACAAGAGCCCCTGCCCTCACGGCACTTCTATGTGTGTGTGTGTCTTAGGAAAATAGCATAAGAGATTTTTTTCAATGCGCTGGGAAGATGGAAAAACAAGTTTAAGACGTTTATTGTTCAGAAGAAGGGAAGTGCAAGGAATACTGGCGGAGGCTGCTTCAGATGTGGGGTGTCTCTGAGAAAGGTGGTAAGGGGCCAATAGAACGCCCCATCTGGTTTGCCAGAGATGGGGAAAGTTAATATCCCTACAAGAGCCTCAGCATTCTGGCAAAGGATTCAGAAAACCAGCTAGGTGGTGGAACTTTTTTGGCCACTGGGTAGAAGGAAAACATTGCTGGTCCTGAGGACTACTGTTCTTCCACTGCTATAAAGAACTACCTAAGGCTGGGTAATAAGGAATAAAAGGTTGAATCGGCTTACAGTTTGGGGGCTGTACAGGCTTCTACATCTGGGGAAACTTACAATCAGAGTGGAACGTAAAGGGGAGGCAGGCATGTCTTCACATGGCTGGAAGTGGGGAGAGAGTGAAGGGGAAGGTAGGTGCCAGGCACCTCCAAACAACCAGATCTCAGGACAGCTATCATGAGGACAGCACTTGGGGGATTGTGCTAAACCATTGGAAACCACCCCCATGAGTCAATCTCCTCCCACCGGGGCCCACCTCCAACACAGGTTTATAGTTCAGCATGAGATTTGGGTGGGGACACACAGCCACACCATGTCAGGCTTTCCATTCTTCTGTACGTGCTTGGTAAGTGGTTCTGTTATTGGGTTTTGTTTTTGTTGATACATAGTATATGTACAAATTTTCAGAGTGCATGTGATATCTTGATTCATCCCTATATTGATCAAATCTGGATACTTGGGATGTCTTTCACTTGAAATATTTTCTTTTCCTTGTGCTGGTAATGTTCAAATTATTCTCTCCTAGCTGTTTTGAAATACACAGTAGATGACCCACTGCCATCCCCTGCTGATTTATCAATAGTAGGTCTTGTGTTCCCATTAGGCTGTGTGTTTGTGCCCGTTACCAGCCTCTGCCCATCCTGCTTATGAGTGGGCTCTGCTGGGCCCTGTTGACCACCTACTCTTGGCCTCCATGAGATCTGCTCTCAGCTCCTGCTTATGAGTGAGAACATGCGCCGTTTCTTTGCTTGTCTCGTTTGCTTAAGGTAATGTCCTCCAGCTCCATCCATGCTGTCGCGGATGACGGGGTTCTCCACTGTGTGGTGGAGTATTGCTCCTGTAGGAGCAGTCACTGGCTTTATACTCAGGGAACGTGAGCCACTTTGATGTTCTCAAGCAGCCTATCCACCATGCCTTCCGTGGAATGCCGCATTCCTTTGTGCCTATTGTTTCCGCTAGGATGAACCGCTGGGAAAGGGCTTTGAATGCTTGGGTTTCTGTCTTCAATTGGTACCTGGCTGCACTGACCAAGCGGGGGTCCCAGTGACCCTGGACACTGCCTCACATAAGGGCCAAAGATGCAGTTAGGTTCTTCAAAAAAAAAAAAAAAAAAAAAACAAAGTAACAAAGCCTTTGACATGGTTAAGCTATAGCATTATCAGTTAGTGTTTTTCATCTTGGAAAGGTGTATATGTTATTTCCTAAGAAGGAAAAAAATCCTGTTAAATACTGTAACCACAGATTAAATCATGTCAAGGAAAGAGGTACTACTTTGGGGGAAAATTACCCCTTCATGTCAAAGATGACAAAGATCAAGGAGATGACTTACATTGTTTAATTGAGTTAATTATGAAACCTTAAGTGGTTTTGAGAAGACAAACTGTGGATGCTTCAAGACATGAGACTGATGCCGATTTAATGTTAGTCAGCCCTGACAGAATGTGGCTATTATTTAAAGCTTGCTCCAGTATTGCTTGATAGTTTGTAAGTTAATGTGAAGATGTGTTTGATGCTTTTATTTTACAAAATATTGAGAAAAAGTTTGACAGCCAAGGAACAGCCTTCATCCAATGTCTTTCTAATTTCTGTCACCAGAAAAATTTGTCCTGTTAATTCCAGAATTTACGCTTGGAAAGCTCCTGTAAGGGGAGCAGAGGTATTGGTGGTTGAATGGTGACTTGAATTTAGATGAAGATCCTTAAATATTTCATGTCATGTTTGTCTTGGTGGTTTTAGCAATTTTAAATTTAGAACTGCAAGTCAAACCAAATGTGTTCTTTTGCTTTTGTGATACTCCCTTGTTTGTATGACTATACTGGTAAAGATTGATAAAATATGTATAGGGTATATTTTCTGTGTAGATATTAGGATTTTTAGGGGAATAAATTAATCATTCTTCTAATAGACATTGTGCTCTCCGTTGGGTCCTTTGTATATTAGTTGAATCACTATAATGACGACCACTTGAAAGTATGTTTCTATACAAGATCTCTTATATGCTGACTTGTGTTATGCAAAATCCTTCATCCTCTAAGAAGACTAAGCAATGGGTTGGAGGAGAGGTTTAATCCCCCATTAGGTCTATTCCAAATGCCCAGAATTGAATGCAAGGAAGAATTACGTTTTTGAAGTGGGGTGTGTGTGCGGTGGACTCCTTTTTAGGTCATGGGAGGGAGGTAAAGCAAAGATCAGATTTGCTGATGAACATTTGTGCATATTCTCGTGGAGAAGTCATATGACTTGACTGCACCTTCGTACTCTGATTTTAGTTTCGTTAGTGTCCGTAGCCACAAGCCTCAGCCGCCTCTGGGACCCACCCTGAGGGGCTGTGGTGAGGGTTATTACAGAGTCGTGTGTCTTAGCGAATGGCACAAACGGCCTTGTGGGCCTACTTTGGCTTTGTTTGAACCTGTAGATTGGTAAACTAATTTTAGTTTAACATTTTGAGGATTACAAATTGTGATTCTTGTCTAAGAAGAGGTTTCTGTTGTCTCTGAAGACAGGAGCCACAATACAGATGGTCCCTGGCTCACAACGGTTACATTTGTGATATTTGTTTCAACCTTGTGATGGTGTGAACTAGTCACACTCAGTGCATTCCTCGGCCCGAGATGGGCTGCCTCTGGATGAATCCGTTGTAAGTTGAAACTATTATGTCCAATGCACTTTCTATTTAGGATATTTTCAGCTTACGCTGGGTTTATTGGAACAGTTTCATCCCATGGCAAGTCAGGGAGCATATGTGCTCATAAAGTAGAGACGATCTCATAGATACCATGAGATATAATGTCTCTGATGTTATAGAGATACGATGAAAACCATCAAGTGGGACTTGGAAGCCTTGGAGGGACTCACATGGGCGGCTCCTGGAATGCAAACGTGAGCGTCACTGGCTTCTGGATGTGACATCTGTGCCTTCTGCTTAGCCCAGTGGGTTATTGGCTGCTCTCAAGGGCAGAGAGGTCCAGCGTTCCTGTGTTTAGCTGTTTGAGCTGCCTTAAGAGGCTGGGTCAATTCTCACTGGTGTCTTCAAGGCTTTAGGCCTTCTGAACAAGCAGGAGGAAGCACGACTTTGTAGAGCTTTGGAAATCTCAACGGACTTCAGGGCCATCCCCCTTGGCAGGAGAGAGCCCCACTGGAGGCGAGCAGGGTGCAGTGCAGGCCTGTGCTGGGCCCAGGCATGTACGGACGTTGTGAGGGCACAGGACACAGATCAGTCTTGGTGCACAACTGGTGTCAATGACCACGCAGCATTTCTGGCAGGTGCATGAGTGCGGGGACTTGGGTTTTGGGGTATGTGTCCTGGTTGCCTAGTTGCTGGGAAGATCCCTATTCAGACCCCAGCCTGTGTCACCGTGACAGGCCTCCCGCTTCACACGCCACACAGAAGCCGTGGCGTCGGTCACTGACGCCCAGCAGATGTCAGGTATGCGTGTGTATCTTCCCTGGTCTCGGGATGGGTCTTGTTTTGAAGTTATAGTAAACGTTCTTTAAGAGGGGTTTTGGACTTTTTATGTTTGCGAGGAGTCAGCAGGGAGTGCTTGAGCAGTGAGATCCCCTTCCTAACCAATACGATTTCAGATCACAGCAGATAATTACGGCAGCGGAGCTGTGAGATCACCTTCCCAACCAATGAGAATTCAGATCACAGCAGATAATTAGGGCAGCAGGGCGGGTGGCAGAACCCTGAACAGTGACTGTTTCTGGTGTCTTGCCCCGCGGACAGAGCGTGCTGGGGTCTGTGTGGGGTGGGTGGAGCGCATGAGCTGAGTGCTGCTAGGTCGTGGCTGGCTCCCCAGCCCGGGGTTTGTGCAGAACTCTACTGAAGACAACTTGGAACCCAGAAAAGCAGCACGAGGAGAACGGGTTTGTGCCTTTCTGGATCCTTGGTGCTTCCCAGTCTCAGACGCTGCCCAGGCTCTGAGGTATCTCGCCAAGGAAACTTGCACAGTCGGCCCCCAGGGAGGAGTGGGGCTACAGCGGGTCTTGCAGGAGCTGGAAGTGGAGGTGAGTGTCTCGCAGCTGGGACCTTTCAATGGGCCCAGCAGGATGCATCTGTGGAAATGGTGCCACCTCATGCAGGGCTGCGGCCAGCAGGGCCTGAAAGGCTACAGCGGGCTGTTTCTGCTATCTTCACAGTCTCTGCATGGTTTTCCTTGGTTTTTGTCTGTTTGGAGGATGCTTCCCCCTTTCTTGGGCTTACCTAACCTTCTAAGCCTCCTTGTTGAGCGTGACAAAGCCCTGAGAAGGCATTTTTATTGCATAATTATGTTATCCTGGTGGCTGGATAAATGACCTGCAATGCAGGTGACTCAGTAGCTCTGAGGGTGTTCAATATCCAAGACAGGTGGGAATGAAATGTTAAGGCAGGCATCAGGGGATCTGTTCTCTGCTTCACACTGGTTTGAAGACAGTCACAGAAGTCAACTGAAGTTGACAGTCAACTGCAGACAGTGTGGGGCCCTGGTTTGCTGACACTCACTCCACACTCAATCCAAAATGGGGATAATGAAGTCTCACGGATTCGGGTTCAGCTGAGAGCTGCCTCCAGCACAGTCTTGTGTGAGTAACAGTTTATAGGTTTGGTGCGAAGGGCGGGCGTCATTTGATCTTATTTGTGCTGGTGCTTATGGTGGCTTTTCCGTAAAGAATTTACTTTATTAGCTTTGGCAAGGGAATCCTGAGTGATAAATTGGAAGAATGTTTCAGGAAATTCTGGAAGCTGCAGTGAATCTGGAATCTGCATGACATTGAGATTTGGATTCTCATGATTTCCTAATGTTACCCTGAAACCCAGTAGTTGAGATAGTCCTAGAGCTTCAGTTGTGCTGCCCTAGTTCCCCATTTTAAAAGGAACATGTTGCTTTCATCTAGAGTGTCCTGAGCTCTGAGTGCTGCCGGCGGAGTGACCAGCTCTCTGCATCAGAGTGTCGTGGCAGCTGGGAGCTGACCCTGGACCTCAGGCACGTGTGCTGCTGACCATTTTTTGTAAACTCCAAGGGTGCAGTGGTCTCCTTGGTGCTTTACAGTCTTCTGAAGCTTTTGATGTGGCTGCAGTTTATAGATTTTTCCCAAGTCGATGGCCTTTTCCCACTCCCTTGGGCTAAGTTATGTCAGAGGCTGGTGTGTGGGAAGCACCACACCCACCTTCTGACAGGGAAGACTCTGGTGCCCAACTGAGGTCAGAGTGGAAATTTGTTTTTGCTTCCCTCCAGTCTGGTCCAGCTGCTCCCTGCTTGGCCAGAAGAAAATCATGCTTATCCAAGTCGTAGGCAAACCTCTTAAGTCAAACATTTGTCTTTTTTCTTTAATATACCCGTTGAGTTTATATGGGATGATAGATAGAGAAATGTCTTTTTAGGGGAAAATTAATTTAATTACAAAGATCTTTTTGGATAAAAACTGCAATCAAGAGGCTATTTTGTAATAAGGTCTAGTTAAACAGTACAGTTGAAATCTCCTTGTATTAGATCTTAAACTTGGGCCCGGTGTGCGTGTCCACACGCTCGTGCTCATGAGGCCAGGCTCAGCTGTGAACTACAGGCACGATACACACTTTGTGGTTGCTTTTCTGAAAGTCTTACTGCTTGGCCTCTCCGACTCAAATGTAGAGTTACGTTGATTCTGGTCAGAATGTTCATCACTCTGTCTAGGGTCCAGTCGTTGTTCAGGGAGGAACCATCTTCCTCATCTTTGTCTCCTACGGTGTTGTATACTTAATACTCAAATATTCGTAGGTTACATGGGTGACTGATCTGTTCATTAGGAGGAAAACAATGCCAATTTTTACATCATTATTATGGAATTGTTAAATGATTATGTTAGTATGATGAAGTTTACATGGCAAAAGAGGCTTTGCAGATGTGACTGTAACGGACAGTGAGATGGGGGAGGACCCTGGGTTGTCCAGGTGGGGTCCAGTGTCCTCACATGTGCCTTGATGAGAGGGAGTGTGAGGGTCTGCCTCGGGAGGAGACGGGAGGATGAGATAGGGGCCAGAGGGCTGTGGGGCTGAGGGTGGGGGTGGGGCAGGGGCAGGAGGGGTGCAGGGCTGAGGCCGGGGCAGTGGTCGGAGGGGTGGTGGGGCTGTGAGCCAAGCTGCATAGTGGCCTCTATGAATTGGGAGACTCCAGGCAGGAACACAACCTACTAACCCCTTGACTTCAGCCCTGGGACTCCTGACTTCCAGGGCTGAGAGGAGGTTTGCATTTGTGGTAAATGTAACCCTCTTGTATTGGCCTTTCATGTGCCCTAAATTCTAAAGAGATGGTTTGTAGGAAATAATGGACACAAACGATGGCAGAACAGAAAGTTGGACAGAAGCAGTGTCTTCTGTGGTTGTGTAGTTTGGGTCTGTGAAGTTAGATTTCGGTCAGAGTGTGTGGTCTTGTTCAGCGTATACCTGGAATACTTGTTCAGAGCTCCTGGGGGAGTGGTCTTTAACACTGTTAGGATTAAAACTTCAAGCACATCAGAGACAGAGTTCCTGAGTCAGTGTTAGGCGACCTTTGAATAAGAGCTGGCATGTAGAATCTGCCCACTTTACTAGTATGAAGCAGCAAAATCTTTTTTTTTTTTTTTTTTTTTGAGATGGAGTCTCATTCTTTCCCCCAGACTGGAGTACAGTGGCGCGGTCTCAGCTCACTGCAACCTCCGCCACCTGTGCTCAAGTGATTCTCCTGCCTCAGCCTCCAAATTGCATGATTTACTTTCCTGTTTTCTATACTTAGTATATGAAAACTCTGCAAACTTTATTAATACAAACGACATGCCAGAACTTATGAGAATCCAGCATTTTCCCGTGCAAATTAGTAGTGATGTGGAATTGCTGGGCTGGTTTGGTTTTATAAGACATAGGGGTGGATTCTTTGCCTAATTTCTGTGGAGCTAACAATTGTTAATCACCCAGCAATCTTACCTCCCCCAACAGCTCAGGTGAGGGGTGCTACCCCCGCTGTC
>NW_022300394.1:0-1527 GCF_002776525.5 Piliocolobus tephrosceles
AAATCGGAACATCACAATTTGTTAGTATTATTAATAAGCAAATGTTGCTAAATCAGGTTATAAATTATAAATAATATATAAAAAATCAAATAAACTTGTTTCTTTTTACAATTTTATTACTTATATCATAGTTACAATTAACAAACTTAACATAGAATGTGCTACTTACTATGCCATTTAGATCTATGTTTTACATCGAATAATCACATATCAATCAATTTTTTTTTTTACTCCTTCAACATTGCGATTACTTATAACAAATCTTTTAAAAAAAATGTGTTAAAACATACCAAATTATTACAATTGTATATTATCTTAGTTACACTTTACAATGGCATAATCAAAATTCAAAAAAAAAAAAATTAAAAAAAAAAAAATAATTTACACTATCTTTATCCAACTATTATTATCATTCAAGTGAGTGTACACGCATCATAACATCAAAAAATTAATTTTTTTTTTTTTTTTTTTTTTCATTTTTTTATTAGTTATAACAATAACAATAAAATACGTAACATAATATGTACTACTTATTTATCTATTTCCAGTCATAATTTTATATAATTATCATATATGATTAACTTTTTATATAACGTTAAGAAACAACACTATCACTACTAATTAATGACCAACATCATGAATGACATAAATGACAGACATAATAAATGACAGACATAATACAGAACATAGTAAATGACAGACATAATAAATAAGCTAAACATATGCAACTGACACAAATGCACAATATTTTAGTTAAACTTTACAATGGCATAATCAAAATTGTAAAGTAAAAAAATTAAAAACAAATCCAAATTTTTCATACTATCTCTTAATCCAACTATATTATTATGATTCAATCAAGTCAAGTCAAGTCAAGTAAGTCAATGTACAAACATCATAACATAAAAAAAATTAATTTTTTTTTTTTTTCATTTTTTATTAATTTACAACAGTTACAATAAAATAATTAACATAAAATAAGTTAGTTAATTTTCAATTTTCAACCATTTTACATATAGTCATCATAATATGATTAACTTTGTATAAGGTTAACAAATGACATAATAAATGACCTAATCAATAAGCTAAACAAATTTTAATTATTAAAAATGTAAAGTAATTTGTTTATACTTTACAATGGCATAATAAAAATAACAAAGTAAAAAAAATTAAAAAAAAATCAAAAATTTGGACACCATCTTAATCCAACTATTATTATGATTCAAACCAACGTTAACATCATAACACGAAAAAAATAATTTTTTTTTTTTTTTTTTACTATTTTATTACTTATTTGTACTTGCAATAGCATGCTGTACAACATTTAAACATAATTATCATAACTTTTACTAATTAAAACAATTATAATGCATGTCTTACCTGTTTCCAATAATTCAAAACATGATGTATTTCTTTTAAAAAAAAAAAAAATTCTCTTATTAAAAAAATACTATATATCATCTACCAATAAATACTGTATTTTTTTTTTTTTTTTTCTGCTTATTCAAAAACGAACAACTTATTTGA
>NW_022300395.1:0-2675 GCF_002776525.5 Piliocolobus tephrosceles
GTAATCCAGCATATAAACATAACAAAAGACAAAAACCACATGACTATCTCAATAACTGCAGAAAAGGCCTCTGACAAAATTCAACAGCTCTTCATGCTAAAACTCTCCATAAATTAGGTATCGATGGAATGTATCTCAAAATAATAAGAACTATTTATGACAAACCCACAGCCAATATCATACTGAATGGGCAAAAACTGGAAGCATTCCCTTTGAAAACTGGTGCAATGCAGGGATGCTCTCTCTCACCACCCTTATTCAACAAGTTCTGGCCAGGGCAATCAGGCAAGATAAAGAAATAAAGGGTATTCAATTAGGAAATGAGGAAGTAAAATTGTCCGTGTTTGCAGATGACATGATTGTACATTTAGAAAACTGCATCATCTCAGCCCAAAATCTCCTTAAGCTGATGAGCAACTTCAGCAAAGTCTCAGGATACAAAATCAATGTGCAACAATCATAAGCATTGGTATACACCTATAACAGACAAACAGAGAGCCAAATCATAAGTGAACTCCCATTCACAATTGCTTCAAAGAGAATAAAATACCTAGGAATCCAACTTACAAGGGATGTGAAGGACCTCTTCAAGGAGAACTATAAACTACTGCTCAAGGAAATAAAAGAGGATACAAACAAATGGAAGAACATTCCATGCTCATGGACAGGAAGAATCAATATTGTGAAAATGGCCATACTGCCCATGGTACTTTATAGATTCAATGCAATTCCCATCAAGCTACCAATGACTTTCTTCACAGAATTGGAAAAAAAAAAAACTACTTTAAAATTCATATGGAACCATAAAAGAGCCCGAATTACCAAAACAATCCAAAGCAAAAAGAACAAAGCTGGAGGCATCACTCTGACTTCAAACTATACTGCAAGGCTACAGTAACCAAAACAGCATGGCACTGGTACCAAAACAGAGATATAGACCAACGGAACAGAACAGAGCCCTCAGAAATAATACCACACACCTACAACCGTCTGATCTTTGACAAACCTGACAAAAACAAGAAATGAGGAAAGGCTTCGCTGTTTAATGAATGATGCTGGGAAAACTGGCTAGCCATATGTAGAAAGCTGAAACTGTATCCCTTCCTTACACCTTTTACAATAATTAATTCAAGATGGATTAGAGAATTAAATGTTAGACCTAACACCAAAAAAAAAAAAAAAAAAAAAACCCTAGAAGAAAACCTAGGCAATACCATTCAGGACATAGGCATGGGCAAGGACTTCATGTCTAAAATACAAAAAGCAATGGCAGCAAAAGCCAAAATTGACAAATGGGATCTAATTAAACTAAAGAGCTTCTGCACAGCAAAAGAAACTACCATCAGAGTGAATAGGCAACCTACAGAATGGGAGAAAGTTTTCACAATCTACTCACCTGACAAAAGGCTAATATCCAGAAACTACAAAGAATTTAAACAAATGTACAAGAAAAAACAAACAACTCCATCAAAAAGTGGGCAAGAATATGAACACACACTTCTTAAAAGAAGACATTTATGCAGCCACAGACACATTAAAAAATGCTCATCATCACTTGCCATCAGATAAATGCAAATCAAAACCACAATGAGATACCATCTCACACCAGTTAGAATGGCGATCATTAAAAAGTCAGGAAACAACAGGTACTGGAGAGGATGTGGAGAAATATCAATATTTTTACACTGTTGCTGGGAGTGTAAACTAATTCAACCATTGTGGAAGACAGTGTGGCGATTCCTCAAGGATCTAAAACTAGAAATACCATTTGACCCAGCCATCCTATTACTGGGTATATACCCAAAGGATTATAAATCATGCTGCTATGACTGGATTAAGAAAATGAGGCACATATACACCATGGAATACTATGCAGCCTTAAAAAAGGATGAATTTGCATCCTTTGTAGGGACATGGATGCAGCTGGAAACCATCATTCTTAGCAAACTATCACAAGAAGAGAAAACCAAACACCGCATGTTCTCACTCATAGGTGGGAACTGAACAATGAGTTCACTTGGACTTGGGAAGGGGAACATCATACACTGGGGCCTATCATGGGGAGGGGGGAGGGGGGAGGGATTACACTGGGGAGTTATACCTGATATAAATGATGAATTGATGGGAAAAAAAAATTTCTAGTATATTATCAAGAAGATAATAAATATAAATCATCTATTAAAAAAATAAATCATGCTGCTATAAAGACACATGCACACGTATGTTTATTGTGGCACTATTCACAATAACAAAGACTTGGAACCAACCGAATTGTCCATCAATGATAGACTGGATTAAGAAAACGTGGCACATATACACCATGGAATACTATGCAGTCATAATAAAGGATGAGTTCATGTCCTTTGTAGGGACATGGATGAAGCTGGAAACCATCATTCTCAGCAAACTATCACAAGGACAAAAAGCCATACACCGCATGTTCTCACTCATAGGTGCTTATTGAACAATGAGAACACTTGGACACAGGAAAGGGACCATCACACACTGGGGCCTGTTTTATGGTAGGGGGAGGGGGGACGGATAGCTTTAGGAAATATACCTAATGTAAATGATGAGTTAATGGGTGCAGCACACCAACATGGCACATGTATACATATGTAACAACCTGCACATTGTGCACCTGTACCCTAGAAAGTATAATAAAAAATAAATAA
>NW_022300396.1:0-3093 GCF_002776525.5 Piliocolobus tephrosceles
TTGTAGTTTGAAGTATCACTGCAGTCATAAGAACAAAAAACACTCCCATAAAGTAGATAGGCAGAAAAAGCCATAAAAGTTTAATAAAGTGCAAATAAAATGGTATTGTAAGAACGTACAGTGGGAAATGCTCTCAGTCCAGACGGATCGGCTGTGGTGTCCTCCTGTAAATACATTCAGCCACGTGTGGCCCTGATCGCAATCACTACTGTGAATTGTGATCCAGAATGTTCTTGGGGTCCGATGCCTGGACTGTGCCAGCAGCTGACTCTGATTGGGCGTCACAGCGGTGATGTGCTTAGCGCGGCCAGCTGGGCTGAGGGGTGGACACCCGTGCACTCGCCCCGTGCAGGCGTTATTCTGGTGATGGAGTTGCATGCGGTGTGGCTTGTCCACCTGGGCTACTTAAAGTACCGGGAACCCAACCGCGGACGGGCGCCTCCCGACATGGGCGCTGTCTTTTTTATCCAGGGCCTTCTGCAGACCCCAGCCGCCGGTCCCTGAGCCCATGGGGAGGCACCGGAGGGTTCTGCTGGGCCATGGAGGTCCCCGAGCAGGTGGTCGCTCATTGCTTGTGCAGTGGTCCATGGCCTGTGAGTTTATTCCCGGGGTCTGTGTGGGCGAGGTTAACCAGTTCACAGCTGGGCACTTACCCCTTACACAGATGACACTAGTTAAAATGGAATCTATATTAGCTCTCATGGGCGTGCGTGAGGAGCTGGGAGGTTGGGGAGGCTTGGCCGTAGCACTAGAGCCCGGGTTCCTGACGTTCTGCGTCTTTCTGTTGGGCCCTCAGGGCTGCTGTGGGTTCTGAAGACTAGTGGGTGCCATATGGACCAGGGGATACGGAAGCCTCTAGAGGCTTTGGGAGGCAGGGAGATGGTTGCCTCCCTAGAGCCAGCACTGCCGACACCTCGACGTTAGCTGCTGGGACCTGTTTTGGACTCCAGCTTCCAGAAATGTGAGAAAATAAGTCAGTGTTTAGGGCGCTAAATTTGGGGTGATTTAGTAGAGAAATAGAAATCTAGCCCATGAAGGTGCACGCATTGAAATGTGCTCTGTCCAGGTGTTCACAGTGGCGTGAGGGGGATGGCATTAGGGTTCTGGGAACCGTGCAGTTTTACTGAAGGAAGGGGGCTCGCCACACCTTTCCTCATGTAACTGAAGGTATGTATGCCTGCCACACCGCCCAGGAGACAGGGACTTAGAATTCTGATTTTATTTCTTATGGGAACCAAGCCACAGTCAGAATACGGTGAGGGCTGAAACGAGCTTCCTACAGCCTGAACTGGGAAGAGGAATCGCAAGTAGTTTGTGTTTTTCTGCACAGACCTGTCCTTTCAGGTTTTGTTAAGTTCTGGAAAAAGAGAGAAGCCAGGCACACCTCGGTGAGGGACAGTGTTTCTGGAGGTGGTGCGGCTTCAGCCTGAACGTGGCTGTGTGGCTGGGAGGCTCAGAAACTGCCCTCCAAGGGCGCTCATCTGTTCCTTGTTGCACTAATACCTCGTTTACAGAAATCCACAGAAATGACAGAGCAGTGCGGGAGGCCTCTGGTCTGGATGTCTTTGTGTGGGCCGAGGTCACGGGGTGTTGTCCCAAGTGCTTATCCTGATCTGGCAGAGGCTCTGTTCCCAAATAATTATTCCACAGTTTCAGAGCCTATATCTGAGGGATGATCTTTTAACTTTGTTACATAAAAGCAAACAAAGTATGTCTTGAGGGTCTAAAAATCCATTTAGTAGTCATGGCTGTAAACTCAAATATGGGGCTTTGGGATGGAGTAAAAACCACCATCACCTGGCGTGGATGCTGCGAGGTGTTTTTAGCGTGGTGGCCTGCTGGTGCCTTGAGCTCCATCTGCAGTGTGAGCAACAGCTCTGCAGTTGAGAAATGTGGGCAGGTCAGCTTGCTCCTCCAGGGGCCTGTGGGCATCCGGGTGAGGGGCCTGGGATGAGGCCTCGTCAGTGGGAAGGAGCTTGGTTGTGTCAGCTGATGTCTGCCTCTACAGGCCCACAAGCCAGCCAGAACCCAGTTTTCCTTTGGTCATCTAATGCCAGAAAAAAACCTGTTAGAGATTCTCATAATTTATATTAATGAATCATTTGACCATGCATAAAATGTTATAAATGCCTGAGGCTTTACAGCTTGGCAGATGTGTAACTCACATGTTATGATTGAATCAAACTTGAAGATATTTGTTTCACTTTAAGGTGTTTAGCATTTTATGCACAAACCAAATGCCACTAGAATTTTGAAAGAGTATTTTGGAATTTTAAACAGAGTGGGACAGTGCTGGGTCTCTGGGATGCTGGTGAGGTGGACGTGACCTCAAGCTCTTGGAGCTTGCAAGCAAGCAGGATTCCTAAATTGTCACACCTGCAGTGCTGGAAGTCAAAGTGGATTTCTGTAAACGAGATATTAGTGTAATAAGGAACAGATGGGTGCCCTTGGAGGGCAGTTTCTGAGCCTCCCAGACACCCAGGAGGAAGCGAGGGGTGGGGAGAGGAGTTACCCACCAGAAACTGGATGGCGGAGCCGGGTTTGCTGGTGGCCCTGTGTGGCAGATCATTACGTGCAATAAAGAAGAGGTGAGCGCCCTTGAGGGCGCTTTCTCGGCCCCCCTTCAGAACCACAAGTGGAAGACGCCCCAAGGTGGGGATTCGGTTATCCACAGGAGCCTGGATGGTGGAGCCGGGTTTGCTGGTGGCCCTGTGTGGCAGTTCATTACGTGCAATAAGGAACAGGTGAGTGCCCTTAGGTGGTTTCTCGGCCCCCTTTGGAACCTCAAGTGGAAGATGCCCCAAGGTGAGGGTTCCGGTTATCCACAGGAGCCTGGATGATGGGGCTGGGTTTGCTGGTGGCCGCTGCGTGGCAGGTCACTCCATGGAGATATGGGAGGTGAGTGGAGTGGGAATAGAGGATGCACCCTCCAGTTACTGCTAGGAGTTGGCTCTGGTAGCAGAGGGGGCATAGAGGGATTCCCATCAGGGGCAACACGGCTGGGGTTCCACGTGTGCTGGACGCCGAGGTGTGGCTCTATGTGATTTCAGTCTCCACAGCCGCCCTGGGAAGTGGGTTGAGTTACCTTCCCAT
>NW_022300397.1:0-1263 GCF_002776525.5 Piliocolobus tephrosceles
TGTAACTCTGTGAGATGAATTCACACATCACAAAGAACTTTCTCAGATAGGTTCTTTCTAGTTATTTTCTGAGGATATTTCCTTTTTCACAATATTCTTCAATGTGATCCAAATTATCCCATGTACCATTCTGCAAAAACAGTGGTAACAAACTGCTCCATGGCAAGAATCGTGTAACTCTGTGAGATGAATTAACATAATTAACACATAACAAACAGTTTCTCATAAATCTTCTTTTTAGTTATTATATGAGGATATGTCCTTTTCCAATATAGGCTTCAATGTGTTCCCAAATATCCCTTCTCAGACAAAACAAAAACAGTGATGCCAAAGTGCTCCCTCAACAGAAACATTTAACTCTATGGGATGAACGCACACTTCACAAAGGAGTATCTCAGAAAGCTTCTCTTAAGTTTTTCCTGAATATGTTTGATATTTCATCATTGAACTCTGTGCACTCCCAAATATCCCATTGCAGATTTCACAAAACAGTGTTACCAAAATGTGCAATGAAAAGAAAGGTGGAACTTTTGGAGATGAATTCACCCATCACAAAGCAGTTTCACAGGAAGCTATTTTCTAGTTTTTTTCTGAGGATATTTCCTTTTTCACCATAAGTTTCAATATGCTCGAATCAACTCATTGCAGATTCCAAGAAAACAAAACGGTGTTAGCAAACTGGTCAATGAAAAGAACAGTGTAACACTGTGATATGAATTCATGAAACACAAAGTCGTTTCTCAGAAATCTTCTTGCTAGTTTTAATCTGAGGATATTTCCTTTTTCCCCATAGGCCAAAATGCGCTCTCATATATCCCTTTGCCAATTCCATTAAAACAGTGTTAGCACACTGCAACATGAAAAGAAATGTGTAACTCTGTGAGATGAATTCACTAATCACAAAGCAGTTTCTCAGGAAGCTTCTTTCTAGTTTTTGTCTGAGGACATTTCCTTGTTCACCATAGACTTCAATGTGATATGAAATATCACTTCTGAGATTCCCCAAAAACAGTGCTACCAAACTGCTCCATGAAAAGAATTGTATAACTCTGTGAGATGATTTCAAAAATCACAAAGCAGTTTCTCAGAAAGGTTCTTTCCAGTTTTCGTCTGAGGATATTTCCTTTCTCACCTTAAGCTTCACTGTGTTCCAATATATCCCATTGTAGATTCCAAGAAAACAGTGTTAACCTACTACACAATGAAAAGGACAGTGTAACTCTGTGAGGTGAATTCACACATATCTAAGCAGTTTCTCACAAA
>NW_022300398.1:0-1355 GCF_002776525.5 Piliocolobus tephrosceles
TTTTCACTTTGCTTCCCTTATACAAAGTGACAATGGATTTTTAGCTGACTATTCAATTTATTAACAATTTTGAAAGTTTTCTTGCTGTTGTATCCATTATTATTTTATTAGTTTAATTAAACTAAAACATTTATCCCGATTACACATTTCATTTACCTTCCTTAACAATTAATTAGAAAATAAAGTACAGAATACAATTTTTTCATATGGAACTTTTCAAATAAGTGTCCCAATCAAGTAAATATATACATTTAGAGACAATTGACATAGTAAGGTTATACTTACTCTTACATCCCTAGCTAGTCATGCAACATGAGAAAAACCCCCAGACTTCCTGGTCCTTTGATCTTTTCATTGATAAATACAGAGGATGAGATAAGATTATTCTGAAGCTTCCTCCACAAGTATAATGACCTATTATTCTAAAGCATAGTCAGTGTAGCTTCTTAGACACTCATATTTTATTCTACATTTAGCTTGGTATTCTTTGAAAATTTTTACAATAGCAAATAACCTTTTTTTTATTTATCTATATGTGAGATTGACTTTTGCAATCTTGAAGACAGGACTTAAACGTAGAACCTAGAGTTGTAAAAAAGAAAATCACAAATTCTTCAGTTAGGGCACAGTGAATTCTACTTAGTTCCTGGCCTCATATACTTTACTGTAGATACAATAATGTAGAATTATGATTGATTGAGAGTACAGACTGAATCCTGGCTGAAAGTGTCTGATTCTTATAGGGCATCATTTTGTAGCTGATGTCTCAGCTAAACCTTCTTATGTTATTCCAACATCATATGAAGTCATTTGCTTCCAGATAGTGCCAGAACATGATAAACTTTCTTGCTCTAGAGTAGGTCCATTGGTTATGTGGGATCCTGTGTAAGGGATCACATATTCTGTGAGCTCTAGGATAGTACTGCTGATTTAGGTCTTGTGGACAGGTAAGGGAAATTCATATCAAGAATATATTTGTATTATATTCCAGCCAGGCACAGTGGCCCATGTCTGTAATCTCAGCACTTTGGGAGGCTGAGACAAGCAGATCGCTTGAGGCCAGGAGTTCCAGACCAGCCTGGGCAGCATAGTGAAATCTGATCTCTACTAAAAATGCAAACATTAGCCAGGGGTGGTGTCATACTCCTGTAATCTCAGATACTTGGGAGGCTGAGGCATGAGAATCACTTGGGCCCTGGAGACCCAGGTTTCAGTGAGTCGAGATCATGCCACTGCACTCCAGCCTGGGTGACAGAGTAAGACTCTCTCTCTCTCTCTCAAAAAAAAAAAAAAGTATAATTGTATTTCACTTTAGATGATTGCTATCTCTTCTAGGATGAAATGGATTAATGTAG
>NW_022300399.1:0-3767 GCF_002776525.5 Piliocolobus tephrosceles
ATTGATTTGCATGTGTTGAGCCAGCCTTGCATCCCAGGGATGAAGCCAACTTGATCTTGGTGGATAAGCTTTTCCATGTGCTGCTGGATTTGGTTTGCCAGTAGTTTATTGAGAAGTTTTGCATCCATGTTCATCAGGGATATTGGTCTAAAATTACCTTTTTTGTTGTGTCTCTGCAAGACTTTGGTATCAGGATGATGCTGGCCTCGTAAAATGAGTTAGGGAGGATTCTCTTTTTTTCTATTGATTGGAATGGTTTCAGAAGGGTACCACCTTCTCCTTGTACCTCTGGTAGAATTTGGCTGTGAATCCATCTGATCCTGGGCTTTTTTTGGTGGGTAGGTTGTTAATTGTTGCCTCAATTTCAGAACCTGTTATTAGTCTATTCAGTGATTCAACTTCTTCCCAGTTTAGACTTGGGAGGGTATGTGTCCAGGAGTTTATCCATTTATTCTAGATTTTCTAGTTTATTTGCATAGAGGTGTTTGTAGTATTCTCTGAAGGTAGTTTGTATTTCTGTGGGATTGGTGGTGATATCCCCTTTATCATCTTTTATTGTGTCTATTTGATTCTTCTCTTTTCTTCTTTATTAGTCTTGCTAGTGGTCTATCAATTTTGTTGATCTTTTCAAAAAACCAACTTCTGGATTCATTGATTTTTTTGAAGGGTATTTGTGTCTCTATCTCCTTCAGTTCTTCTCTGATCTTAATAATTTCTTGCCTTCTGCTATCTTTTGAATTTTTTTACTCTTGCTTCTGTGGTTATTTTAATTGTGATGTTAGGGTGTCAATTTTAGATCTTTCCTGCTTTCTCTTGTGGGCATTTAATGCTATAAATTTCCCTCTACACACTGCTCTAAATGTGCCCCAGAGATTCTGGTATGTTGTGTCTTTGTTCTTATTGGTTTCAAAGAACATCTTTATTTCTGCCTTTATTTCGTTATTTATCCAGCAGCCATTCAGCAGCTGATTGTGCACTTTCCATGTAGTGTGCAGCTTTGAGTGAGTTTCTTAATCCTGAGTTCTAATTTGATTGCACTGTGGTCTGAGAGGCAGTTTGTTGTGATTTCTGTTCTTTTACATTTGCTGAGGAGTGTTTTACTTCCAACTATGTGGTCGAGTTTGAAATAAGTGCGATGTAGTGCTGAGAAGGATGTATATTCTTTTGATTTGGGGTGGAGAGTTCTGTAGATGTTTATTAGGTCTGCTTGGTGCAGAGCTGAGTTCAACTCCTGGATATCCTTGTTAACTTTCTATCTTCTTGATCTGTCTAATATTGACAGTGGAGTGTTAAAGTCTCCTATTATTATTGTGTGGGAGTCTGAGTTTCTTTGTAGGGCTCTAAAGACTTGCTTTATGAATCTGGGTGCTCCTGTATTGGGTGCATATATAGGATAGTTAACTCTTCTTGTTGAATTGATCCCTTTACCATTATGTAACAGCCTTGTTTATCTCTTTTGATCTTTGTTAGTTTAAAGTCTGTTTTATCAGAGACTAGGATTGCAACCTGTGTTTTTTTTGTTTTGTTTTTTTGTTTGCTTGTTTGTTTGTTTGTTTGTTTTGGCTTTCCATTTGCTTGGTATATATTCCTCCACAACTTTATTTCGAGCCTATGTGTGTCTCTGCACATGAGATGGGTCTCCAGAATATAGCATACTGATGGGTCTGGAATCTTTACCCAATTTGCCAGTCTGTGTCTTTTAATTGAGGCATTTAGCCCATTTACATTTAAGGTTAATATTGTTATGTGTGGGGGGCGGAGCAAGAGGGCCAATTAGGAACAGCTCCAGTCTCCATCTCCCAGCGCAAGCGACACAGAAGACCGGTGATTTCTGCATTTTCAACTGAGGTACTGGGGTCATCTCACTTGGGAGTGCCGGACAATCGGTGCTGGTCAGCTGCTGCAGCCTGACCAGCGAGAGCTGAAGCAGGGCGAGGCATCACCTCACCTGGGAAGCGCAAGGGGGAAGGGAGTCCCTTTTCCTAGCCAGGGGAACTGAGACACACAACACCTGGGAAAATCGGGTAACTCCCACCCCAATACTGCGCTGTAGGCACACCGGCACACCAGGAGAATATATCCCCCACCTGGCCGGGAGGGTCCCATGCACACGGAGCCTCCCTCCTTGCTAACACAGCAGTCTGCGGCAATCTAACCGCAAGGCAGCAGCGAGGCTGGGGGAGGGGCGCCCGCCATCGCTGAGGCTTAAGTAGGTAAACAAACCCGCTGGGAAGCTCGAACTGGGTGGAGCTCACAGCAGCTCGAGGAAACCTGCCTGTCTCTGTAGACTCCGTCTCTGGGGACAGGGCACAACTAAACAATATCAGGGGAAGCAGCAGAGGCCAGTGCAGACGCGAACGACTCTGTCAGACAGCTTTGAAGAGAGCAGTGGATCTCCCAACACGGAGGTTGAGATCTGAGAAGGGGCAGGCTGCTTGCTCAAGTGGGTCCCTGACCCCTGAGTAGCCTAACTGGGAGACATCCCCCACTAGGGGCAGTCTGACACCCCACACCTCACAGGGTGGAGTACACCCCTGAAAGGAAGCTTCCAAAGCAAGAATCAGACAGGTACACTCGCTGTTCAGCAATATTCTATCTTCTGCAACCTCTGCTGCTGATATCCAGACAAACAGGGTCTGGAGTGGACCTCAAGCAATCTCCAACAGACCTATAGCTGAGGGTCCTGACTGTCAGAAGGAAAACTATCAAACAGGAAGGACACCTATATCAAAACCCCATCAGTACATCACCATCATCAAAGACCAGAGACAGATAAAACCACAAAGATGGGGAAAAAGCAGGGCAGAAAAGCTGGAAATTCAAAAAATAAGAGCGCATCTCCTCCTGCAAAGGAGCACAGCCCATCGTCAGCAACGGATCAAAGCTGGTCAGAGAATGACTTTGACGAGATGAGAGAAGAAGGCTTCAGTCCATCAAACCTCTCAGAGCTAAAGGAGGAATTACATACCCAGCGCAAAGAAACTAAAAATCTTGAAAAAAGAGTGGAAGAATTGACAGCTAGACTAATTAATGCAGAGAAGGTCATAAATGAAATGACAGAGATGAAAACCATGACACGAGAAATACATGACAAATGCACAAGCTTCAGTAACCGACTCGATCAACTGGAAGAAAGAGTATCAGCGATTGAGGATCAAATGAATGAAATGAAGCGAGAAGAGAAACCAAAAGAAAAAAGAAGACAAAGAAATGAACAAAGCCTGCAAGAAGTATGGGATTATGTAAAAAGACCAAATCTATGTCTGATTGGGGTGTCTGAAAGTGAGGGGGAAAATGGAACCAAATTGGAAAACACTCTTGAGGATATCATCCAGGAGAACTTCCCCAACCTAGAAGGGCAGGCCAACATTCAAATTCAGGAAACACAGAGAACGCCACAAAGACACTCCTCCAGAAGAGCAACTCCAAGACACATAATTGCCAGATTCACCAAAGTTGAAAAGAAGGAAAAAATCTTAAGGGCAGCCAGAGAGAAAGGTCACGTTACCCACAAAGGGAAGCCCATCAGACTGACAGCAGATCTCTCGGCAGAAACTCTACAAGCCAGAAGAGAGTGGGGGCCAATATTCAACGTTCTTAAAGAAAAGAATTTTAAATCCAGAATTTCATATCCAGCCAAACTAAGTTTCATAAGTGAAGGAGAAATAAAATCCTTTACAGATAAGCAAATGCTTAGAGATTTTGTCACCACCAGGCCTGCCTTACAAGAGACCCTGAAGGAAGCCCTAAACATGGAAAGGAACAAC
>NW_022300400.1:0-1210 GCF_002776525.5 Piliocolobus tephrosceles
TAAGATCAGAGCAGAACTGAAGGAGATAGAGACACAAAAACCCTCCAAAAAATCAATGAATCCAGGAGTTGGTTTTTTGAAAAGATCAACAAAAGTGACAGACCGCTAGCAAGACTAATAAAGAAGAAAAGAAGATTTTGGGCTGAGACGATGGGGTTTTCTAAATATACAATCATGTCATCTGCAAACAGGGACAATTTGACTTCTTCTTTTCCTAACTGAATACCCTTGATTTCTTTCTCTTGCCTGATTGCCCTAGCCAGAACTTCCAACACTATGTTGAATAGGAGTGGTGAGAGAGGGCATCCCTGTCTTGTGCCAGTTTTCAAAGGGAACTTTTCCAGTTTTTGCCCATTCAGTATGATATTAGCTGTGGGTTTGTCATAAATAGCTCTTATTATTTTGAGGTACGTTCCATCAATACCGAATTTGTTGAGCGTTTTTAGCATGAAGGGCTGTTGAATTTTGTCAAAAGCCTTTTCTGCATCTATTGAGATAATCATGTGGTTCTTGTCTTTGGTTCTGTTGATATGCTGGATTACGTTGATTGATTTGCGAATGTTGAACCAGCCTTGCATCCCAGGGATGAAGCCCACTTGATCATGGTGGATAAGCTTTTTGATGTGCTGCTGAATCCGGTTTGCCAGGATTTTATTGAGGATTTTTGCATCGATGTTCATCAGGGAGATTGGTCTAAAATTCTCTTTTTTTGTTGTGTCTCTGCCAGGCTTTGGTATCAGGATGATGTTGGCCTCATAAAATGAGTTAGGGAGGATTCCCTCTTTTTCTATTGATTGGAATAGTTTCAGAAGGAATGATACCAGCTCCTCCTTGTACCTCTGGTAGAATTCAGCTGTGAATCCATCTGGTCCTGGGCTTTTTTTGGTGGGTAGGCTATTAATTGTTGCCTCAATTTCAGAGCCTGCTATTGGTCTATTCAGGGATTCAACTTCTTCCTGGTTTAGTCTTGGAAGAGTGTATGTGTCCAGGAAATTACCCATTTCTTCTAGATTTTCTAGTTGATTTGCATAGAGGTGTTTATAGTATTCTCTGATGGTAGTTTGTATTTCTGTGGGGTCGGTGGTGATATCCCCTTTATCATTTTTTATTGCGTCTATTTGATTCCTCTCTCTTTTCTTCTTTATTAGCCTTGCTAGCGGTCTGTCAATTTTGTTGATCTTTTCAAAAAACCAACTCCTGGATTCATTGA
>NW_022300401.1:0-2635 GCF_002776525.5 Piliocolobus tephrosceles
CATGTCCCAGTACACAAAAGGGCGCTGGCTGGCATTCTTCTTAATATATTTAGTAAAGATCATAAGAAATCCCTGAAGAGTTGAAATGTCCGTGGAACAGGCATACAGGCTCTAGTCAAGAATGATTTAGAGTGAACGGAAGCCGTGTGACACCTGGCATTCCTCTCTGTTCACAGAACTTCTTTGAGGCTTGAAGACTGATTTTACCATCTAGACCTCTCTAGCTAATACCTATTCTTCAAGCACCTTGGTTACCCTGACATAGGCATTTACTTCTTTTCCTTGAATGGAAAACACTTTCAAAAATGATAACAAGCATTATCATAAACTAATATATGTGAGAGTACTTAGTTGAAACAGAAAGGAGTTTTAGTAGACAGTATTATACTATCTTTAAAAATCAAGGAGAATTTTATGCAACTGAAAAGGTTTACAAACTGCAGTGCAATCTGCTGTTTGTGAATGTCAATGTATTATCAGGAAACGTGTCTGTACAATCACAGAGTGGTATTTCCTCACAAACTTCTTTACCAAGAGTGAAATTGTTTTTGTACCTCTCAGTTTCAGTTAGGGACATATTTTGTGCAATATTTATGTGATTGTGCCTATGCACGATGAATGAATGAATTTCAGTCACACGTTGCCTAAATCATAACGTGCTGCTTGGGAAAGAATCAACAGTTAAAACTTCATGAAGTTCTAAAGTTTTGTTCCAAAACACATCACCTTATTAGGATGTACGGAGCTATGTACGTGTGCTCCCTGGAGGGGGGATTTCCTGGTTACGAGTCCTCCATTTTTAGCATTTGGCATCCTCATGATACTTTTATAAATATCACAGTAACAGGAGAGCAACAAGACGATTTTTAACAGATTTGCCTGCATTCACTGAAAGAGCACAAATATCGGGTCCTTGTGACTTCAACTGACTCTTCCAAATTGTATGAATGTTAGCAATGTATTAGATAAGCCCAGTTTCAGAATGATAAAGAAAAAATGTTAGACCAAATAATGCGACTAATTAACAGTCATACAATTTCTAGCCCGTGGGTTTAAAATGGACTTAAAGTCCTGTTCTTGCCTTTTATTTTCTGAACTTGCCGCTTTTGTATTGTTTGAGTTCAGTTTAAAGACAGTTACTTGAAGTCCATTTTAAACCCTCAGGCTAGAAATCGGACCACTGTTAATTAGCCACATTCTTTAGTCTAAGGTTTTTTCTTTGTCACTCTGAAACTGGGTTTACCTAATACATGGATAAATTATTTCAAAGGTACTTTTATCGTTGAAATCACTTCACTTTTACCCTGATAAATATCAGTGAGTAGGAATGACCTTCAGATAGTGTTTAGCATCTGTACCGAATCTGACAATAATGTGTCCCTCAGGTGCCTATGGATTAAATCACACGCTGGCATATTTAAGCGGAATGTCAGTCTGGAAAATAAATTTACTATATTAACTGAAATACCACTCTTTGTGTAGGTATTTGTCCTATATTTAAGTAAAAGCTAAAAAGAATGGAAATGGTATGACAATAACGTAAGCCTTCAAAGTGCACGTAGTCTTTTGCGATACCTCATTCAGTCAAGTATTTGTGCTCTTCCTCATTCAGTGTAAGGCAGCTTTCAACTTGCTTAGAAGGCAACGTTGGAAGGTTGGAGTTCATCAGAAACATAGAATTTTAAAATGTGATTTCAACTGAATAAATTTGAAAGTATTTGATTAAACCTGATAGGTTTTCCAGAAATGGAAAAAACTCAGCTCTAAAACTTTTCTAAGCTGACTTTTAGAAAATTTGAAAATGTAAATCAGCCCTATCCATAGTATAGTTTCTCTAAAACTTTATCTTAAAGAGTCGTTTTAAAATAATATGACTAGGCCGGGCGCGGTGGCTCAAGCCTGTAATCCCAGCACTTTGGGAGGCCGAGACGGGTGGATCACGAGGTCAGGAGATCGAGACCATCCTGGCTAACACGGTGAAACCCCGTCTCTACTAAAAAATACAAAAAAAAAAAAAAAAAAAAACTAGCTGGGCGAGGTGGCGGGCGCCTGTAGTCCCAGCTACTCGGGAGGCTGAGGCAGGAGAATGGCGTAAACCCGGGAGGCGGAGCTTGCAGTGAGCTGAGATCCGGCCACTGTACTCCAGCCTGGGCGACAGAGCAACACTCCGTCTCAAAAAAAAAAAAATAAAATAAAATAAAATAATATGACTATAAAAAAATGTAACTGCTATCTTAATGTTCTGAAATAAGTTAAAACATTTTAAAATACGAACGCTGTAGTTTAAAAGAACGAAACGGTGGGAAGGAAAAGTAGAGAAAGAAATGCCAATTCCAGCCCAAAGCTTTATTTGCCAAGTTTTCTTAGAATGAATTTTACCAATTTATGAATTCTTGTAAACAGAATGTATAATGGAAATACTGAAAGATTTTTCCCTAAAGTGACATTATTGACTGCTCACGTGATGCTACTCTAATGTAATAAATGATTAAATGGTTGCAAAGTGCTGTTTTTGCCTTAAAATTTTATTTTGCGAGTCTTGAAAACTATAGCATTAAAGGTATTGATACTGTGCAAATGCCGGGCATCCTTGGCATGAGATAATCTGTTTCATTTTTACAAAATGGTAATATAA
>NW_022300402.1:0-3638 GCF_002776525.5 Piliocolobus tephrosceles
AACTTTGTAAAGCCTAGCAAACTGAATGTCTCTTGCCCACAGATCTTGAGCAATACAAGTTATTCATTTTCAGTGCTCACATTTACAATTCACATTGGTGAAAATTATCATCTTCCAGCAAGGTCAGTTAAATTAGCACTACTGTGACCTCTTTGCTGTGTGTCCCAGCAATCATTCAGTGAGCTAAGTCACTCTTAAGGGCAAGTCATTGGGACAGGTCCCTGTGAAGTGAATGTCATCATCATTTACACCATAAAATCAACTGTTACTGTGTGCTATGTTTTGAGTTGAATAGACAGAATAATGACAATTTGGTCCTCTTATGAAACTTAGAAGCTAGTTGAGAAGCAAGACACAAATATGACAAATTTAACACTTTTCTTTACCTGCTAAGTAGAGTAAGAGGCACACAAAAGTAAATTCTTAATGAGGTACCCAGCCCTGGGCTAAGGACTTTCCATGTATGGTCCTATGCAATCCTTTCTACACCTTCTGAGGTATTATCCCCATTCTAGATAACTCAGATTTAGAGAAGCACTTTGATTAAATTCACGCAACTGGTAGATGAGGGGTTTGGGATTGGAATCCAGACCTATTTTCTCTAATGATTTTAGTGTAGTGGACTGATTAGACTTCTTGGGAGAGAAGTAACCTGATATGAGCCGAATCTTAGAGGACAGAGCATGTGGCTAAAAGAAGGACAAGAGCCTTCCAAGTTGGGTATGAGTTGCTTTAGTCTGGATGTTTGAGTCCTCCTGAAACTCATATGTTGAAACCTAATGTACAAGGTGATAGTATCAGGAAGTGGGGTCTTTAGGAGGTGATTAGGGCATGACAATGGAGCCCTTATGAAAGGGATTAGTGCCCTTATAAAAGAGGTCCTAGAGAGACTCCTCACCCCTTCCACCACATGAGGACATTGCTAGAAGCACCATCTATGAACCAGGAAATGGGCCCTCACCAGATGTCAAATCTGCTGGCACCTTGATCTTGGACTTCCCAGCCTCCAGAACTGTGAGAAACAAATTTCTGTTGTTGATAAGCCCTCTAGGTTGTGGTATTCTGTTGTAGCGGCCCAAATGGACTAAGAAGGAAAGAAAGGACTGGAAGGTAGAAGCCTGAGGCTGGCCAGTCTGTTTTGAAGCTCCCAGTCCTGGGGTATGATTACCTTCTTCCCTTTGCTATGGCATTCAGAGAACTACGTTAGTTGTTTCTAGTATACTCACTTTCTTCATTTACATTTTCTCTTTGTTTCACTGGTGGTCTAATAGTGTGAGTTAGCTTTGGGGTCAGAATAACCTGCATTCTATAATTCAAAAGAAAAAAAAAAGAAGTCTTCAGTTTCTTTCTATAGAACGGCATCTGGATATTAGCATTTCCAATCGTGCCTAGGAGCCAAGAAATAGACAAACATATCAGAAAGTTGACTTTTCATTACGTCCTTGAGCAGCTCATTGCAATGAAAACTTTAGTCCAATTAGGGTTTATGCTGCGAACCTAAAGTTCCAATAAAGCTACTAAATTCGTAAAGAAGATTCTGTTTTAAACCTGATGGAAATTTCAAGCTGGTATCTCCTAGGGTTTCTAAGATACAGTTGTCTCCAAATTGGCCCTTTGTGTTATGCCCTAGGGCAGCACAGCTGAGTTGCAATTGTGTCTAATTAACCTCCTGCTAAACACAAAATGTCAGAAAGGCAAATCACCAAACTAGAGAGAGATGCTGGGTTGCTGTTATTTTCAACAAGGATAGAACTAGCTATCCTGTTTTAGATTTTAGAGGCAACTACTCTGAAATTTGGCAAAATATTAGCATGACTTGCATTTCAAAGATGAGATCTGAATAGGTCTTAACTTTGATGAGGTCATATTTTAAAACCAGTGCTGAGAAGGGCATAGAGATGATTATAGCTGAATATTAATTTGGGAGGAGGTAAGATTTTTTAACTAAGTTTTGGATCCATGTAAAATTCTGTTGTCTGCACAACTCAAGGTGACTATCATAGCTGGGTTTTTTCTTTGTTCAATAATGTGGTAGCCTGGCAGGGAGAACAAAAAACTGCCTTATAATTCAGTCAATATAAGCTAAAGTCTGCTTCAGTAACAACTCCAAAATCATAGTGGCTTTAAATACTAAAGCTCCATTTTGCAACCACACTACATCTCCGTTGGGTCAGCTGGAATCTAGCTTGAAGGAGGCTCCATATCTGTGTTGCCACAATTGCCAGTTTGTTTCTATTGCTCTGTATCAAATTATCACCAACTTAGCAATTAAAAAAAAAAAAAAAACACATGCTTATTTTCTCACAGGTTTTTATGCATCAGGAATCCAGACATGGCTTGAGCTGGGCCCTTGGCTTCAGGATCTCTCACAAGGCTGCTATCAAGGTGTTAGCCAGGGTTGGGAGTCCTACCTTAAGGTTTTTCTGGGGAAGGATTTGCTTCCAAGCTTATGTGGCTGTTGGTAAGTTTCAGTTCCTTGCAGGAAGAGAATGTGCTAGCAAGATAGAGTTTGTAGTTTTATGTAATACAATAATGGAAGTGGCGTCCCATCACTTTTGCCATATTCTATTGATTTGTTGCAGGTCATCAAATCAGCCCACACTCAAGGGGAGGGGATTGCACATGGATGTGAATTCCAAGTGGCAAGGATTATTGGGGGCCATCTGAAAGTCTGTCTACCACTCATGAAGGCGCACACACACACACACAAATGGATGTAAGAGTTCACGTCCTGACTCTTAAAGATACAACATTTTCACTCCCATTTCATTGGCCACATCAAGTCACAAGGCCATATGACAATATCTATCTTGTGTGTGAAGTGTGGGAATGATGGAGGGTGGGAAGGATGGAAACCTACCATATACCTGGACAGAGGAGAAACAGAACATTTGTGGATAACCCCAATGACAATCAAATTTTGTCTATGAAATAAAATCACTTTGGTCTCTATAGAAAGATTTACCAGTTACAAACAGATCAGTGCATAGAACAAGAGGTAAAAAATTAAATAGTATAATTTACTATTATAATATTATACCATTGTCTTAGCTTGGTTTCCCTAGAAGCAAACCCTGAGGTGGGAAATTGAGTACAAGTAGTTTATTCGGGAAGTGATTGAGTACAATTAGTTTATTTGGGAAGTGATCACAGGGGAGTGAAGGTGTGAGAGGGAAGGGAAGGAAGCTAAAAGGAGTGTATCATCACAGTGGTTGTGACAGTGGGCAACTGGTGTCCTAACCCTCTGGGAACACTCCTAAGATTTATCCCACCCATTATGGAAAACAGTATGGCGATTCCTCAAGGATCTAGAACTAGATGTACCATATGACCCAGCCATCCCACTACTGGGTATATACCCAAAGGATTATAAATTATGCTACTACAAAGACACATGCACACGTATGTTTATTGCGGCACTATTCACAATAGCAAAGACTTGGAATCAACCCAAATGTCCATCAGTGACAGACTGGATTAAGAAAATGTGGCACATATACACCATGGAATACTATGCAGCCATAAAAAAGGATGAGTTTGCGTCCTTTGTAGGGACATGGATGCAGCTGGAAACCATCATTCTTAGCAAATTATCACAAGAAGAGAAAACCAAACACCGCATGTTCTCACTCATAGGT
>NW_022300403.1:0-23221 GCF_002776525.5 Piliocolobus tephrosceles
TGTCTACAGTACTTTTAAATTAACTGCTTTAGGTTATTCTTACGTTGCTATACAGAAATACCTAAAATTAGTTAATTTATAAGAAAAGAGGTTTAATTGGCTGGTAGTTCTTCAGGCTGTACAAACATGGTGCGGACATAATTTGGCTTCTGGGGAGGCCTCAGGGACCTTTTATTCACGATGGAAGGTGAAGGGAGAGCAAGCAAATCATATAGTGAAAGCAGGAGAAGAGAGAGTGGGATGGAGTTGCCACACACTTTTAAATGATCAGATCTCATGAGGACTACCACAAAGATAGCACCAAGCCATAAATGATCCATCCCCTTGATCCATACACCTCCAACCAGGCGTTGAGAATTATAATTCAACCTGAGATTTAGGCAGGGACAAATATCTAAACTATATCATTTTTTTTTTTCATTTTTAAATAACATTTAATTCACATGCACTTGTAGTACATAATACAAACGAATTCCCCTGTACTCTTTACCCGCTTTCCCCAGTCGTAGCTTCTTTAAAACTATGCTACAGTATCACCTCCAGGATATTGACATTGGTACAGTCAAGATACAGATCAGTTCATCACCACAGTAAAACCTCATATTGCCCTTTCATAGGCACACACACCTGTCTACTGCTACCATTCCCTCAGTAACCCCAATAACCATGAAACTCGTATTTTCTATAATTTCTTTATTTCAAGAACATTTCATAAATAAAAGTATATACTATGTAACATTTGGGATTTTTTTCACTTCGGATAATATTTTGGAGTCTATGCAGGTTGTTTTATGTGTCAATGTTTTATTCTATTTTATTGCTGAGTAATACTCTGAAATCTATGTGAATGTATGTTTCCATTTCTCTGGTACAAATGCACGGTTGAATGTATAGCTTTTGTTGTTACTTTTTATTGTTTTTTTTAAATGCCAAACTGCTTTCTAGAGTGGCTTTACCTTTTAATATTTTAATCGGTTATAACTAAGTGGTCCAGTTACTCTAGATTCTTGCCAGCATTTGGTATTGTCATTACTTTTTTTCCTTTAACTTTTACTTGAAGTTCAGGAGTAATATGTAGGTTTGTTATATAGTGTTATATAGGTAAACATGTGTCATGGGGGTTTGTCATACAGATTATTTCCTCACCCAAGCATTAAGCTTAGTATCCATTAGTTATTTATTCTGGTCGTCTCCCTCATCCCAACCTCCACCCTCTGATAGGCCACTCTGTTGCTCTGCTCTGTGTGTCTATGTGCTCTCATTATTTTGTTCTCACTTATAAGTGAGAACATGCAATATTTGGTTTTGTGTTCCGGCATTAGTTTGCTAAGGATAATGGCCTCCAGCTCCATCCATGTTCCTTCAAAGGATATAATTTTGCTATTTTTTAGGGCTATGTGTATTCTGTGGTGTATATGCACCACATTTTCTTTATCTCATCTCTCATTGATGGGCATTTAGGTGGATTTCTTCCTGGTTCAGTCTTGGGAGTGTATATGTGTCCAGGAATTTATTCATTCCTTGTAGATTTTCCATTTTATGTGCATAGAGGTGTTCATACTATCCTCTGTTGGTTAATTGTATTTCTGTGGGTTCAGTGGTAATATCCCCTTTGTCATTTCTGATTGTGATTATTTGTATCTTCTCTACTTTCTTCTTTATTAGTCTAGCTTTCAGTCTATCTATTTTATTAATTGTTTCCAAAAAGCAGCTCCTGGATTCAGTGATCTTTTCAATGGTTTTGTGTGTGTGTGTGTGTGTGTGTGTGTGTATGTCAATACCTGTATTAGTCAGGGTTCTCTAGAGGGATAGAACTAATAGAATAGATATATATGTATAAAAAGAGGAGTTTATTAAGTATTAACTTACACAATCACAAGGTCCCACAATAGATTATCTGCAAACTGAAGAGCAAAAGGAGCCACCCCGAGTCCCAAAACTGAAGAATTTGGAGTCCGATGTTCGAGGGCAGGAAGCATCTAGCACAGAAGAAAGATGTAGGCTGGGAGGCTAGGCCAGTATCTCCTTTTCACGTTTTTTGCCTGCTTTATATTTGCTGGCAGCTGATTAGATTGTACCCACCAGATTAAGGGTGGATCTGCCTTCCCCAGCCCATGGACTCAAATGTGAAATCTATTTTGGCAACACCCTCACAGGCACGCCCAGGATACTTTGTATCCTTCAATCCTATCAAGTTGATACTCAGTATTCACCATCACAATCCCCTTCAGTTCAGATCTGATTTTCTTTATTTCTCGTCTTATGCTAGCTTTGGAGTTGGTTTGTTCTTAGTTCTCTAGTTCCTCTGGTTGTGATTTTAAGGTGTCAAATTGCAGTCTTTCTATGTTTTATGTGGGCATTTTAGTGCTATAATTTTCCTTCTTAACACTGTCTTAGTTGTGTCTCAGAGATTCTGGTATGTTGTATCTTTAGTCTCATTAGTTTCAAATAACTTCTTAATTTCTCCCTTAATTTTATTATTTACACAAAATGTCATTCTGGAGCATGTTATTCAACTTCAGTATAATTATGTGGTTTTGAGTGAATTTCTTAGTCTTTATTTGTAATTTGTGCTGTGGTCTGGGATACTGTTTGTTACTATCTCAGTTCCTCTGCATTTGCTGAGGAGTATTTTATTTCTGATTATATAATCAATTTTAGAGTGTGTGCCATGTGGCAATGAGAAGAATGTGTATTCTGTTGTTTTGGGGTCGAGAATTTTGTTGATGTCTACCAGATCCATGTGATCCAGTGCTGAGTTCAGATCCTGAATATGTTAATTAATATTCTGTCTCAGTGATCTGTCTGATGTTGTTGGTGAGGAGTTAAACCCTCCCATTATTATTGTGTGGGAGTCTAAGTTTCTTTGAACATCCCCAAGAAGTTAATTTATCAATCTGGGTGTTCCTATGGTGGGTTCATATATATTGTGAACAGTTTGGTCATCTTGTTGAATTGAACCCTTTACCATAATGCAATGCCTTTTTTGTCTTTTTTGATCTTTGCTCATTTAAAGTCTGTTTTGTCTAGAACTAGGCTTGTGACCCTTGCTATTTTCTGTTTCACATTTGCTTGTTAGATTTTTATCCATCCATTTAATTTGAGTATATGTGTGTCATTGCATGTGAGATGGGTCTCTTGAAGAAAGCATGCCAATGTGTCTTGGTTCTTTATCCAGCTTGCCACTCTGTGTCTTTTAATTGTGACATTTAGCTCATTCACATTTAAGGTTAATATTAACATGTGTGGATTTGATTCTGTCATCTGTTAGCTGGTTATTTTGCAGGCTTGTTTACATGGTTGCTTTTTACTGTCATTGGTCTGTGTACTTCAGTGTGTTTTTGCACTGGCTGGTAATGGCCTTTCTTTCCATATTTAGTGCTTCCTTTAGGTGCTCTTTTAAGGTAGGTCTGGTGGTAATGAATTTCCTTGGCATTTGCTGGTCTGAAAAAAATCCTACTTCTCCTTCACTTATAAAGCTTAGTTTGGCCAAATATGAAATTCTGGGTTGGAATTTTTTAAAGAATATTGAATATTGGTCCCCAATCTCTTCTGACTTGTAAAGTTTATGCTGAGAAGTTTGCTGTTAGTCTAATGGCTTCCCTTGTAGGTGACCTGCCTTTCTCTCTAGCTGCCTTTAACATTTATTCTTTCATTTCAACCTTGGAAAATCTGATGATGATGTGTCTTGAGGATGACATTCTTGTGAAGTATCTTACTGGGATTCTCTGCAATTCCTGAGTTTAAATGTTGGCCTCTCTATCTAGGTTGGGAATGTTCTCATGAATGACATCCTAAAATATCCTTTCCAAGTTGGTTCCATTCTCCCTATCTCTTTCAGGGACACTAATGAGTCATAGATTTGTTATCTTTACATAATCCCACATTTCTTGGAGGTTTTGCTCATTCCTTTTTATTTTTTTTCTCTATTCTTGTCTGAGTGTCTTATTTCAGAAAGGCAGTATTCATTGTCTGAGATTCTTCCCTTCACTTGGTCTACTCTGCCATTTGTACTTGTGATTGCATTATGAAGTTTTTGTAATGTGCGTTTCAGCTCTGTTAGGTCAGTTATGTTCTTTTTCTATATTGGCTGTCTTGTCTGTCAGCTCCTGCATTGTTTTATCATACTTTTTAGCTTCTTTGGATTGGGTTGTAATATACTCTTCTAGCTCAATTATTATTGTTCCTACTGATAGTCTGAAGTCTATTTCTGTCATTTCAGTCATCTCAGCCTGCTTCTAAACCTTTGCTGTACAGGTGATGTAGTCATTTGGAGGAAAGAAGGCCCTCTGACTTCTTGAGTTGTCAGGGTTCTTGTGCTGGTTCTTTCTCATATTATGGACTTATGTTCCTTTAATCTTTGAGGTTGCTGACCTTTGGATTTTATGTTTTGATCCTATTTGATGACCTTGGGTGTTTGATTGTAGTACAAGGTGGACTCAGCCAACTGGCTTTGTTTCTGGAAGATTCCAAGGGACCAAGGCTCAGCGCCCAACTCCTGGACTGAGTGCTCTCACTTTGGGGAACTTGTATTGGGCCCCAACTTTGTTTTGTGGCTTCTTGAGGTTACGAATCCACTACACTGGAAAGGGGGCTGAGGTGCTTTTGGACCACTGGACACTATACTTTGATGGGTAGTGTCAGCCAAAGCATTTTGTAGTGCAGTAAAAGCAGAATCTGTCCTCATTTGCATGTGCCAGCAGCAGTGGTAATGACAGCATGGTGTGGTGCACACTTGTCAGGTTGCTAGCGGGTGCCAGGGTGTATGCCACCCTGCAGCCATTCACTGCAGTGGCAGAAGCAATGTAGCTTGGAGTAGGATTTGGGGGGCCCCTGCTGGCGAATGTATATGTGGTCACACTGGTGGTGGTGTTGGCTCAGTGGCAGGCACAGTTCTGTGTGCTTTCTCTGTGTACCACAAGCAGAAGTGGTCATGGAGGCAAGAGAGGACCTGTATCTTTTCATGTGCTGATTTGCCATTTATGTATTCTGTTTGATGAAATTTTTTTGTATAGTTTGCCTATTTTCTAATTAGATTATTTCTGGGCTTTTTGTTTGTTTTTAATCAATACATTTGATTATTTAGAGCAGTATTAGGTTCACAGCAACTGGAGCTCAGTACAGAGTTTTCATATACTCTCAGTCCCCACACATGCATAACTTTCCCCATCACAGTGATACATTTGTTAAAATTCATTAACCTACATTGATACTATTATAATCACAAAAGTCCATAGTTTACATTAGGGTTCACTTTTAGTGTTGCACATTCTATGGACTTAGACAAATGTATGAAATGTCTCCACAATTATAAAATTATACAGAGTAGTTTCACTGCCCTAGAAATTCTCTATGCTCTGCCTATTTATTTCTTCCTCCCTCTAACCTCTGGAAACTACTGATATTTTTTACTGTTTATGTGGTTTTGTCTTTTACAAAATGTCATAGAATCAGAATTGTACAATAAATACATCCTTTTCAGATTGTCTTCTTTCATTTAGCAATATATATTTAAGGTTCCTCCAGATCTTTAGATGGCTTGACAGTTCACTTCCTTTTGGCACTTAATTCATTGTTGGAGTGTGCCACAGTTTATTTATCCATTAACCCACAGAAGGATCTCTTGGTTGCTTGAAAGATTTTGGCAATTATAAATAAAACCACTTGACAGAATAGACCACATCTATTGTCAGTACTGAGTTCGAGGTCACTGCAGCACTCTCACCAGGGTGTATGGGAGATAATAAGGAAGCCCTGGGAACTCATCATCCTGTTGTTCCCCAAGTCCTAAAGTCCCTATGAAGTCTGGCATCTTCTTTTCACCTCTCAGAGTCTTCCTATGCTTATTTGTTGTGTTACATGTAAATCTTTTTAGTTATAGAATAGTAAGGCTATTCTATCTTTGTAGAACCAAAAGTAGTCCTTCAGAGTCCAATTTTATGCATATAAATAATATATTTTGCCTAAATTGGCTCAATCTTAAACTTATTTATTTAAATTAGAAGATTCCTAAAACTTTTAGAAGAATATTTAAAAAAAAAAAAAACATAGAGTCATAGTTGGTTTGCATGTTTGTTTGCTTTTTAATTTGTAGAATAAGAAACTAGAACTGGTTGCCCCCTAATATCTTTCTATCTCTGGCAATCTAGGATCCTAAATACAGTCTAGAAATAGAACAAAGGATGGTTCCAACCCACTTAGTATAAACCTTCAGTCTTCATCACTGTAATAAATCTTCAGAGATAGATCTTGACCTTTTAACTTCAGGATCTAATATTTTCTATTTGACAGATAATTCATTCAGCCTATACAAGAGGTTAATTTTGTTTCTCCATGCAAATCTCTGGACTCAGTACAAATAGAATGTTCATGGTTGAATAATTGCAGTGTCAATATAATCATCATAATTATTAAAAGAATGTATGAAAATAGAAAACATATGTTCAGATCAAAGCTTCAAGTTTGTGTGGTCTTTCAAACAGTAGGGATCATCTTGGTTAAGGTAGCATGAGCTCTGGTGTACATAGACCTCCAGCTATGTTTACATTAGAGTGAATTCCAACTTCCCCACTTCTTACCTGTGTGAACTGGAAAAGTCACTTAACCTCAAATACCTCATCTCTAAAATAAGAACACTTATCTATCTCATGAATTTGATACAAGGATTGCACAAAAATAATGTCTGGAAAAAATAAACACTCAATAATAACAGCTAATGGTAAAATTTTCATCATGAAAATACACATCATCATCTCTGTGCTTAATCTATATAGTAGGAAATGGTGGCTATTGTGAGAATTAAGCCAAACGGGTATAAAATGATTAGATTCATGCTTAGCATATATTTTACACTCAATAAATATTCAAAATTGTTGCTTACATCTATAAATTTATTTCAGTTTCTTACCAACTAATACTGGAATATCAAGTCAGTACAGTGAAGACTGGAAAAAACGTGATTTGTAACTGAACTGACTAGCTGTTTGCACATCAGGCAGTCATGCTCTCACTTTGTCAGCTATGTAAATACTTTAAATGGCCTAAATTACGGTAGTGCATTCAAGACATCTGCTTTAAAATGGAAAACACTTCAAACAATCATAAGGCCTGATTTTCCTAAGTTTCCTAATCATTTTTAAGTACCTAAGATCTGGAGGCCTTGATTTGAATTTGCCAGTTTCTATAAGCTTGCAGAGTTGAGTCTTCATCACAGGCCTTTCCATCAACCACAACCTCAATGCGTTGTGGAAGATGTAAAATTTTCATCTAGTTTTATAATATAATAGTAAAGTCCCAAACTTTTCTGAGAATATCTAAATGAAGCCTCAAAATTACTCCAAGCAATGCTTTCTTGTGAAAGCAATACGCAACCAACTGCATTTAAAACATAGTGATCATATTCAAAAATGATGTCAAAAGTACATTCAGATTCTGATTATGACAGTGTAAAGTTGTGGTACAATCTTTAAAAAGATAATCTGCAGTTTTTGCAAGCACCATGAAATATCTTATTAAGTGAAATTTTACTGACCACATTGCTTTTCTCCCACTCTGCTCTGGGCACACACACCTTCTGAAAACAAAAGTTATTTAGAATTGGCTTATTTATAACAGGAAATGATTATCTTTGCTCACTAATAGAGAAATAGTTAAGCAATTGATCTATTCATGGAATTATGATAAAATAATTAAAAAATGTTATCTTGGAGACTTTAGCAGCATGAAAAAATAATTGTGTTGCAGTGTTCAATGACAAAAACACTATGCAAAGGCGTATCTGGGAAATGTTTTAACAATATAAAATATGCACACATATCGTCAACAAGAGTAATGGACACAGAAGAAATGGAAACAACTGATCTGGGTAATGGGAATGTAGATACATTTATTCCCATTGATTCTCATTAACAGTTGCTGTGACAATGAAATAATGAAGTAGAACCAAATCCTGCAAGGAATTTGAATTTATCAGCTTTTTATTTTTCTAATCACATTTCTGCCTCCTATCTCTAAAACTTCATTGCTGCTACTGGGCTTTAGAGATGCTGAATAAGCTGGAAAGACCTGGCTCCTTTGTCCCTCCCCTAGCCAAACTCTCCACACGTTGTGGCTGCACGCTGATGCATGGTCTCGATTCCCTTCTACAGACCACTGGTTAATGTCTACACAGCTTCCCTCACCAGGCATAAGATAACTTCATCCATACTGGAGCACACTAGACCATTCCAGAACATTATTTCTTTGCCTCTTAGTATCTCTGCACACATCTAAGCCCTACTTTAATCCCCTGAAAAATGGAGTAATACAGTCTCCATGCTTAGGTATCTATTTCCCTCAGCTTTTTCTCTCCCCAAAGTCCGGTCTGCAACAAACCTAACCTCTGCTCAGCCATTTATTCACAATCCCTTTGCCCTTCAAAAATTCCCAGGGCTCTATTTCCTGTGACTCCCTTCACATATCCTTGTAAGTTCCTATGCCTCTGGAATAAATTCCAAGACAAGTGTTGCCAACGATGTGATACAACTTGCATTGCAATTTCCTTGCTTTAGCAGTGCCAACCAGATTATAAGCCTTGGTTATCCTAAAACACTCAGCGTATCATTAGTATGCATGTCAGCTGCTCTGGAAGTTTGATAAGACATACAATTACAAATTTTCATGTCATTATTATTTTGGAAAGACAATGCACTTGCTTACCTTGCTACTGAATAAAAGCATGCACTTTATATAAAAGCCATCAGATATTTTTTCAATTAATACAATTTCCTTGAAACTATGTCAGCAGAGTAACAAAAGTACCCAAAGAAGTGAAAACTTATGACATAGTCATGTCTCATATAATTAAGATCAATTTCAAAGTGATATGGCACTGCCATTTCCCCCCATCAAAAGCTCCTAACAAAACAAATAGAAACTTTGTGGCCATTATATGAGTTCAAAACCAAAGTTCCTTATTCCATCTATAGTGTGTGTACTAGACCAATCTTGCATTGCTATAAAGAAATACCTGAAACTGGGTAATTATAAAAAGAAGAAGTTTAATTGGCTCACATTTACACTTGGAGGAAGGCAAAGCAGGATCAGACATCTCATGCAGCAGATCTGAAGTAGGAGGGGAATGGGAGTTACCACACACTTTTAAATGACCAGATTTCAAGAGAACTCATTCATTATTGCAAGAACAGCACCAAGCCATGAGGGATCTGCCCTCATGACCCAAATGCCTACCACCAGGACCCACTTCCAGCACTAGGGATTACATGTCAACATGAGATTTGGGTGGGGACAAATACCCAAATCATATCAGTATGGCAGTAAAAAAAAGTGAAAGCTCTGGATTCCACCTGGGTTCAAACAGCTTCACCAGGACAAGCTTCTTGCCTTTCCTCAACTTCACCTTTCTTACCTCTGAAATGGAGACAGGGATATGACAGACCTCATAGGGTTGTTGTGAAGATTAAATGAGATAATATGAAGTACTTCGAATAGTGCCTAGACTATAGTAGGTTCCCAATAAATGCTAGTATTAACATTTTTCACATCATTGCTGAAATACATCAAAGCAACTATACAGTTATCAAGACTGATACTGCCACTTAATCCTAAATGGATTGAATTTATCTTTCACGAGTCAACATACTGAAAATAGGACAGTGAATAATTAAAATGTAGAAAAAAAGAAGTTAAACTTGTGGTAGAAAAAAGAATTGCTGGCACCAGGCATGCGAAATAAAATAGTTACAACAAATTACTGAGATGTTAGCTTTAGTTTTATAGGTAAGGAAGGTATAAATAATTTTGTGTTTTTTATAGTCTATGCAGTCAAATTAAACACCACATATAGTCTTACCCTTCAGCAGCTAAATTTTACAGAAATGATGAAGAATGTATGATATTGAGTCATACTTTAAAAACATCTTCAATGTGGTACTTGCAATAAACATGTATATCCTGTACAAATAGGCAAGTATTGTATCTAGGCCATCTGGATTGGAAAACCTATAATGCATTAAATCCATTTTAGGTACTCTTTTTTCTGTTGATCTTTCTAACTACTGAGAAAGCATTAAGAAGAATATTCCAACTTTTTATGTGGTCTTACTTTGGGTCAGTGATTTTGAAACTCATAATATATATGAAGGGGAAGTAATTTTTTCATCAGTATGTAGAACATTCATTTATAGAGCAGCTGTCAAAAATGAAAGATAAATGATTAAATAGTCATCAGAACTATCGTAAGTATCTTACCTTCCTATTATCCCAGAAGTTGTACTCTGAAATTATGTTTATCTGGAAATGAATATTTGACCAAATATCTTTGTCTTTGAAAATTGAAAGAAAGAGCTTATAGGAAAAAGGAAGAGTGGCAGACTGTATTTTCCAAAGACAGCAACACCAATATATGTATTTCATACTGCGTGTCCTTCTTACAATGTGAATGATACTCCCCCTTTTCCTTGTGTCTGAGTGGAAGCTTGTGACCGCTCCCAAAAATAGACTATGGCAGGAATGATGCTCTAACTTCTAACACTAGGTATAATACGCATGAAGCTTCTACTTGGCTTTTTTCTCTGGAGGCACACACCCTTGGAACACAGCCACAACATTATAAGAAATGCTGGGCTACATGAAGAAATCAAATGTAAGAATGGTGGTAACAACTCCTGCTAAGGTGTAAGCCTACATACAGCATCAATTGTCAAACATATGAGTGAGCAAGCTTTCAGATGATTCCACTTTTGAGCTGTTTGAACGTTCCAGCTGAAGCACCAGAAGTCATTCAGCAAAGACGAGCGGTACCCGCTGTGCTCTGCCTGACTACCTGAACCAGATAATGTTAACATCATAAACAACTGTGTTTCCACTACTCAGTTTTGCAGTAATTTGTAATACATACATAGTAAATAAAACAGAAATTTAAAGTAACTTGTAGTGAAGAACTCTTCAATTCCTTGATTATCCCCTTTTAGGTATAAGCTGCCTTTTGGGAGGTGTTTTTTTTTTTAAACAAATAACACACAAGCTGGCTGTAGATTGCCTGAAGATACTGACAATTGACCTTCGAGACTCATGGGAAGGTGACTATCCAGTGGGGAAAATTTGTGAAATTAACAGGCAAAGCCCCACAAATATAAAATTAGGTTCAGATTCTCCTCCAAATAATGATCTGAAGGCCCACTACCATGCTTATTCCCAAAGTAGTATTATACAGATGTTTTCTATTAAGGACAAAATAGTTGAAAGTAGGTTTGGAGGACATTGTTACTTCATAATATAAGAAAGTTTGGCTTCTCCTCAACATAGTCTCTCTCCATAACCCCTCATACAATCCTCTCCTCAACATAGTCTCTCTCCATAACCCCTCATACAACCCTGGGCCTATGATGGGCTTACTTTCTTTCCCTGCCTCCATAATGAGATTAAATCAATTTATACTTATGTATACGTTTGGCTAATAACTTAAACTGGTGCACCTCTGCTATGGCATGCCACCCAGATTCCCCTTTCAGGATCAATATACGTATTTTCTCTGACTGCTAGACTGTTGGCTCCTGACAGCCCAGAACTGAGTCCCTCCATGTGAATTACCCTTCTCTTTCCAAGGTCACACCTTTTCGAAGAGGGCAGCCCAAATATAGTGACTGTTTCATGTGGGAATGCAAGTTCACTGCCTCATTTGAAGATACCTCAAAGGTGTCTTCCCAGCTCAAGGGCTTTCTATGATCTCAGCTGCAGGATCCACTTCTACTGCGCGGCAGTTTAACATCATCCTCTGCCCAGCCCTGCTTCTCTGTCTTCCTTAAAAGTGTCATTCCAAAGTAGACCTCCCCAACACAAATCTTTGTCATAGGATATGTCTCCTGAGAGACCAGCCTTCAAGAAATCTCAGTAGAATATTTAGCAAAGGTCAAAGGTCATAGCAAAAAGAGTAAAGCCTTGATTGTGGAATTGCAGATATTAGCCAGCAGTTGAAGTAGTATTGAAGGTGAATATTGGGAAAAGTCATCTTAGCACAGATTCAGATTGTTTGTTTTTGTTTCTCTTGATAGTGACTTCTTGGAGTCCTGTACTGACAAGGATTAGGAGGCCAAGTCAGTGATTGGAAGAGGAAACATTCTACAATCAGCCAATTATTGTCTGCCTTGGACAAGAGATGGGGTGAGAAAGAACTAATGTCAGGCAGTTACTAGTTTAGTAGTAATTATTCAATAAGTGATATTCTGAAAACGAATATTTTTGTTGTCTCCTCATGTTTTTTAATCGAGGAAAAATTCACATGACATGCAATGAACTACAAATTTTGTTAAAGTACACATTCAGTAGAATTAAGTATACTTCTGCTGTTCATCCATGACTTCTATCTAGTTCCAAGACATGTCATCACCCCAAAAGGAAACTCTGTAGAAATTAAGCAGCCACTCTGCATTCCCTTTTGCCCTTTTCCCCCAACTCCTGGAAACCACTAATCTGCTTTTGCTTTTACGAAATTAGCTATTTTGGATTGTTATGTTTTCTTGGAGGATTGGCCACTTTATCACTATATCATAATACCCCTTTTTATTCCTGATCATTTCCCTTACTGTAAAGTCCACTTTGTTTGTAATTAATACAGCAGTTCCAGCTTTCTTTTGATAGTGTTAGCATGGCATATCTTTCTCTGCCCCTTTACTTTTAATCTGTATATATTTTTGTATTTAAAGTGGCTTTATAGTAGACAACATATAATTGAGTCTTGTTTTTAATCTGATAGTCTTTGCCTCTAATTGGTGTATTTAGATGATTGACATTTAAACTGAGTATTGACATAGTTGGAATAATACCTAACAGTTATGTTACTTTTTTCTTCATTGCCTTTATTATTTGTTTCTGTTTTTGTTTTCTACTGTTTTTTGCTTCCCGTGGTTTTAGTTGAACATAATTCTATTTTGTCTCATCGCTTAGCCTATTAATTACAGTTGAGTCATGAACAACACAGGTTTGAACTGCTTGGGTCCACTTACACCCAGATATTTTTTAATAAATATAGTAGGTTCTCCATATCGACAGCTACTGCATCTGCAAGAAAATGTAGAATGAAAATACAGGACACAAAATCTCTCTATATAGAGGACCAACATTTTGTATCTGCAGGTTCCACAGGGCTGACTACATGACTTGAGTGTGCGTGAATTTTTGTATCCATGGGGTTCTCGGAACAAATTCCTTCAATTCTTGTTTGAGAAAGTCTATTTCTCATTCACTTTTGAAAGATAATTTTACAGGATACAATATTGAGATCAGTGTTTATTCTCTCTCAGCACAAAATATTTCGCTTCACTCTTTTCTTGCTTTCATGGTCTCTGAGGAGTAGTCCCAAGTAATTCTTATTTTTGCTCTGCTGTAGGGAGGCTGTCCCCCTTTCCCTCTGGTTTATTTGCAGATTTTTTTCATCATCTTGATATTCTGCACAATATGATAACCATAAATGTAGGGTTTTGGGGAGCATTTATCCTCCTTGGTGTTTTGTGAGCTTCCTGAATCAGTGGTTTGGTTTCTGACATTAACTTGAGAAAAATTATCAGTCATTATTTCTTCAAATATTCATTTTCTTCCCTTTTCTCTTTCTTTTCCTTCTGCTATTCCCATTATGCATATGCTACACATTTTGTAGGGTCCCACAGTTATTGGATATTCTGTTCTGGCTTTTGCTTTCCTTTTTTTTCTTCATTTTTCAGTTTTGAAAGCTTATATTAATATAACCTCAAGTTTACTGATTCATTCCTCAGCCAAGTCCAGTCTACTGAGCCCATTAAAAGCATTATTTATTTCCATTATATTGTTTTCAATCTCTAATATTTATTTTTTATTCTTTCTTAAAATTTCTGCCTCTCTGCTTTACATTACCCACTTGTTCTTGCAAGTTGTCTATTTTCAATTAGAATTCTTAATATTAATCATAGTTATTTTAAGTTGATGGTCTGATAATTCTAGCATTTTTGTCCTATCTGATTCTGGTTCTGATTTTTGCTTTCTCTCTTCTTGCACTTCTTGCCTTTTAGTGTGCATTACGATTTTTCTTATAAACTGGACATGATGCAGAACAGCAAATCAACATACAAAAATCAGTAGCATTTTATATATATCAACAGTGAACAATCTAAAAAAAAAGAAAAAGGAAGAAAGCAATCCCACTAACAATAGCTACAATATATATAAAATACCTTTTATATTTGACCAAAGAAGTGAAAAGATCTATACAAGCAATACTATAAAATACTAACAACATTAAATTAAAGAGGACATCAAAAAATGGAAATATAATCCCTGTTCATGGATTGGAAAATGACTACTATTAAAATGACATTACTACCAAAAGCAGTTTACAGATTCAATGTAATTCTTATCGAAATAACAACGATATGCTTCACAGAAAAAGAAAACAAAATCCTAAAATTTATATGAGGTCACAAAAAACCCTGACTAGACAAAGTAGTATTGATCAAAAAGAAAAGAAAAAAAGCAGGAGCCATCACACTGTCTGACTTCAAAATTTATTACGAAAGTATAGTAACAAAATCAGCATGGTACTGGCATTAAAAACAGATACACACACACATACACACAAAATTCTTCATGATTTGACACTTTCATCAGTATTTAATTCCCTGTAAGTATTTTTATCTTGAAGTCTATTTTGTGTAATATTAGTATAAGAACCCACAACTCTCTATTGGTTACTGTTTGCATGAGATATATTTTTCTACCCTTTGTATTTCAACCTATTTGTGTCTTCGAATCTAAGTTAAATCTTTTGTAAACAGCATATACTTGGATCATTTTTAAAAATTTATCCTGCCAGTCTCTGCCTTTTAAATCAAGAGGTTAATCCATTTACATGTGATGCAATCATTGATAAGAAAGGTCTTACTTTTGTCATTTTGCTAATTGTTTTCAATGTCTTTTTATGATTAATTGATTTTGTCCTAGTATAGCATGTTTATTCCTTTCTTTTTATTCTTTGACATAATATTTTAGTTTTTCTTCCTTAGTGGTTACCATAAGGGTTACAATTAACATTTTAATTTTATAGTAAAGGTGAATTATAACAATGTACCTGCCATAGTATGCAAAATTTCAGCTCTTATACAGCTTCATCCCTGCTTATGTTCTTATGGTCATGAATTATATCTTTATACTGTGTACCCACTAGCATAGGTTTATAATTATTTTATGCATTTGTCTTTTAAATCATATGAAAAGGAAGATGAGATGAGTTACCAACCGACTACACAATACTGCTAACTTTTATATTTACATACATAGTTAACCTTTATCATTGCCTGTTTTTTATTTATTCATATGGCTTTTAGTTATGGTCTAGTGACTTTTCATTTCAGTCTGGAAGACTCTTTTTCACATTTTTTTACAAGATAGGTCTGCAAGTAATGAACCCCCTTAGTTTTTGTTTATCTGGAAATATCTTTATTTCTATTTCATTTTTGAAGGATGGTTTGGACCCATATGGAATTCTTCATTGACAAATTATTTTTTCTCTCATAACTTTAAACATATCATCCTAACACCTTCTGAATCCTGTGGTTTCTGAAAAGAAATCAGATAGTAATCTTATTGAACATCTCTTGGACTTGACAAATTGCTCTTTTTTTGCTGTTTTAAAGATTGTCTCCTTGCTATTGGCTTTGGACAATTTGACTGTAATTTCTCTCATTGTGGATATCTTTGAGTTCATCCTGCTTCAAGTTTATTAAGCTTCTTGGAATTAGAGATTCATGTCTTTCATCAAATTTGAGGATATTCAAATATTTTTTTCTGATTTTTTTCTTTCTCTTCTTCTGAAATTTTCGTTATGCAGTATGTTTGATAGAGTTCCATGGGTCTCTTAGGCTCTCTTCATGTTTTTATTATTTTCTTTTGCTTATCCTCATCCTGAATATTCACAATTAATATAATTTCAGGTTCACTGACTTTTCTTTATTCTGCTTGCTTATATCTGCTGTTGAACCCCTCTAATAAAGTTTTATTTCAGTTTTTGTACTTTTATCACCAGAATTAATACTGAGTTGATTTCTGTAATTTGTATCTCTTTACTAATGTATATTTTGAGACATTTTTCTCCTAGTTTCTTGAAGTTTCTTATGTGTTTTTAATGTAACAATTGGAGCATATTTAAGACAGTTGGTGTAAAATCTTTGTCTAAAAGTCAAATATCTGAACTTCCTCATAAACATTTTGTATTTTCTTTCTTTGTGAAAGAACCATACTTTATTATTTTTGAATGTCTCATAATTTTTGTTGAAAACTAGACATTTTAATATTATAATGTGTCAACTATGACAATGATTCTTCTCCATCTGTGGGATTTATAATACCTGTTTTGAATTACTATTGTTTGCTTGTCCACTAACTTTTCTAAACTCTTTTTATAAAGTGTGGCCTTTTTAATGTGTGGCCACTCAACTCTGTGCTCTGTTATCTTAGTAGTCAGCTTTGACAGAGTTTTCCATTGTTCCCTTAAGTGCCTGGAATCAACAGAAATAAAAAGCAAAAAAAAAAAAAAAAATTCTCCCAGTCTTTGCAAATTGGCTTTTTGTTGTGCCATTCTTTCAGCAATTTCCCAAGGTGTTTACAACTCTACCTTAGCCTTCACTTCTTACTTGTGCAGAGACTGCAGCTAGGCAAAGGTAAATGCATAAGGTCTTCTCAGGCCTTTTTGAGCATTTGTCTCACCTTTGACATGAATGTAGCTTTCTGTTTTATTCCATAGACATGGAAGCTTTAAAAGCCCTTTATTCTCACATGCATCTCCTTTCTCATCTCTTCTCTCCCAGAATTTTGGTCTGTCTATGTTGATACCTAGTGTCACTTTTCCTAGGCTTCAAGAATCAGTATGTTTTTAACTGCTTTTAGGAAAAGCAACTCAGTAAGTGGTCTCAGACCTGGAAATGGTCAAAGTTAGACAAAATAAAAGAAAACTATCATGCAAGTCTTTACAGAAACTTCCAGACAGCCTGCAACTGACAACCACATTGTTTGAGAATAAAATCTGTATTACTTCCTCTGGCACCAGCAATCTACCCCAGGAGTGAAGTGCACATTGCTGTTCTTACTACTACTGCAGAGCTGTAGTGTGGGTGATGGTAGACAGGCAATTTAAAATACCATAGCGCTTTCTCACTACAAAGCAGCAGCTTCTTTCTTCACCAAATTTCCCCCGCTTGTCATTTTTAACTGGATTCCAGACTTCAATACGATTGATTCTGACTTAAGTTTTTGCCAGTTATTGGTTGCTTTTTAGGGTGAGGGGATGAGAAATGATGTTCTTAATTTGCCTACTCTGCAATCTTTGCTGATGTCACTTCGTCTTTATCTTGAGATGCATAATATCATTGCTATTTTTTCTTTCCTTTTTGATTTTCTGGATGAGTAGCTCTAGCTGGTATTAAACTCTTCATTATATGAGAAAGATGACTAGGAAAGGGGAGCACCTACTCTCTAGGCATGAATACATTTGGGAGTCTGTAAATCTGTAGTATTCATACAGCTACTTTGCAGGTACACCTGAATCTTTCAGCTATAACTCCATAAGATATCCTTTGCCCATGATAATTTTTTAATGAGAAATGAAACAATTCCCATTCTTTTTTGCACAATTGACATGCAAGAAGGAATTTTCTACCTATTGCTTCTATTAGTAATTAAGAAATGGATAAGAAGTTTTTTTTTTTTTTTCATTTAATCCTCAGAGGGAAAAACAATTAGAACTAGTAGCCTAATTTATACAGATAAGAAAATCAACTCTCAGACATTTGCTCAAAGATGTGACCCCAAGTGTGCCAGACTCAATAGGTTTAGTTGGTAAATATTGTACTATGATATACTATGTGAAATATATTTTTACTTAAATAGAAAATATTACTGAAAAGAAAGAAACTGAAGGGAGAAGAAAACGTTTAGATTTTTCAGCATCTTTTCCTGCGTAGGGTTTGAGATCCTAAGGCTAAATAGCCTCTATGTCTAATTTGGTCTTCCTTGTGTTTCCAGTTAAATTTATCTAGAAGTAATACATTGGGGCCCTAAAATGTTATCACAGGTCATTAGGAACAGACAATTAAAATTTGATACCATTATTATTTATATAAATTTTTAAAATACTTGATTTAATACTAGCTCTTCAAGTGTTGAGTGCTAACTGAATTAACCATCTTGTTTATCCTAAAAAACTTAAAAGAAAGATTTCACTTTCCCAAGCACCAATAAAAAAGCATTTGGTTTTCCAACTAAACACCAAATAACAAACAAAACACCAAAAAGTATACAGGAAATAAATAATATTCTTAAATTTAAAAATATCTTTTTCAGAGAAATGATCAAAAGCAAATTAATCCCACATATGAGAGCACACAAACTGGAAGACATATAACCCTTGTGATGACTACAGCTTGCCCTGTGTACTATGTCAGAAGTTGGAGAGCGTGCCACAAATTGACCCAGGTGCACATTGTTAATTGACAGAAGAAGTGCTATATTAGTTTATAGTCATGTCTATCTGTTTGTGGTAACTGTTCTCAACCCAGCTGCTACATTCTACAATAGAATTTTTCAGATGCATGTACATTCTTCTAGGCAATATCAGAAATGCATTAAAGTATCATTAGATGTCAGTGCAGTAAATTGCTGCAAAGCAGGCCCTAAAACTAAAGTATTTGTATTAGTTCGTTCTCACACTGCTATAAAGTAATACCCAAGACTGGGTAATTTATAAACAAAAGAGGTTTAATTGACTCACAGTTCCATATGACTGGGGAGGGCTCAGAAAACTTAACAATCATGGCTGAAGGTGAAGGGGAATCAAGGACAGTCTTCACATGGTGGCAGGAGAGAGATGAATGAGAAAAGGGGGAAGAGACCCTTATAAAATTATCAGATCTCATGAGAACTTACTATCACCAGAACAGCATGAGGGAACCACCTCCATGATTCAATCACCTCCCACCAGGTCTCTTCCTTAGCATGTGGGAATTACAATTTAGATTACAATTCAACACAAGATTTTGGTGGTTATGCAGAGCCAGATCATATTATTCTGTCCCCGGCCCCTCCCATATCTCATCCTGCTCACATTTCAAAACACAATTATGCCTTCCCAATACCCCTACAAAGTCTTAACTTATTTTAGCATTAACCCAAAAGTCCAAGTCCATAGTCTCATCTGAGATGAAGCAAGTCTCTTCCACCTATAAACTTGTACAATCAAAGGCAAATTACTTACTTCCAAGATATAATGAAGGTACAGGCACTGGATAAATGCACCTGTTCAAAATGGGAGAAATTGACCAAAACAAAGGGGCTACAGGCCCCACGCAAGTCCAAAATCCAGCGAGGCAATCATTAAATCTTAAAGCTCTGAAATGGTCTCCTTTGAGTCCATGTCTCACATCCTAGGCAAGCTGATGCAAAAGGTGGGCTTCCACAGTCTTGGACAGCTCCATTCGTGTGGCTTTGCAGGGTACAGCCCCCTCCCAGCAGCTATCATAGGTTGGTATTGAGTGCCTGCAGCTTTTCCAGGCACAGGGTGCAAGCTGTTGATGGATCCACCATTCTGAATTCTGGAGGATGGTGGCCTTCATCTCATAGCTCCACTAGGAAGTGCCCCAGTGCGGACTCTGTGTGTGGGTTCCAACTCCTCTTTTCTTTTCTGTACTTCCCTAGCAGAGGTTCTCCATGAGGACTCTACCCCTGCAGCAGACTTCTGCCTGGACATTCAGGAGTTTCCATACCTCCCCTGAAGTCAAGGTAGAGGTTCCTAAGCCTCAATTATTGACTTCTGTGCACTGGAAGGACTAGCACCACATGGAAGCTGCCAAGGCTTGGGACTTGCATCCTCTGAAGCAACAGCCTGAGCTGTATATTGGCCCCTTTTTGTCACAGCTAGAATGCAAGGCACCAAGTCCTGAGACTGCACCAAGCAACAAGGCCATAGGCCCGGTCCAGGAAACCATTTTTTTTTTTTTTTTTTTTCCTAAGCTTCCAGCCCTGTAATGGGAGGGGCTACCATGAAAACCTCTGACATGCCCTGGAGATCTTTTCCCCATTGCTTTGGAGATTAAATTTCAGCTCCTTGTTATTTACGCAATTTTTTGCAACTGGCTTGAATTTCTCCCCAGAAAATGGGTTTTTCTTTTCCATTGCATCATCTGGCCGCAAATTTTCAAAGTTTTATTCTCTGCTTCCCTTTTAAACATAAGTTTCAATTTCAGATTATCTGTCTCAAGTTCAAAGTTCCACTGGTCTGTAGGGCAGGGGCAAAGTGTTGCCAGTCTCTTTGCTAAAGCATAGCAAGAGTGACCTTTGCTCCAGTTCCCAATAAGTTTTTCATCTGTATCTGAGACCACCTCAGCCTGGACTTCATTATCCATGTCACTATCAGTATTTTGGTCAAAACAATTCGACAAGTGTCTAGGAAGTTCAAACTTTTCCACATCTTCCTGTCTTCTTCTGAGTCCTTCAAACTATTCCAACCTCTGCCTGTTCCAAAGTCACGTCCACATTTTTGGGTATCTTTATAGCAGTGCCCCACTCTCTGCAGTATCAATTTACTGTATTAGTTCATTCTCACACTGCTGTAAAGGAATACCTGAAACTGGGTAATTTGTAAAGAAAGGATGTCTAATTGACTCACAGTTCCACATGGCTGGGGAGTCTTAAGGAAACTTAACAATTATGGCAGAAGGTGAAGAGGAAGCAATGACATTCTTCACATGGTTACAGGAGAGAGAAGAATGAGGAAAGAGGGAAGAGTCCCTTATAGAACTATCAGATCTCGTGATAACTCACTCGCTATCACAAGAAAAACATGGGGAAATGTCCCCCATGATCCAGTTAACTCCCATGAGGTCCCTCTCCCAACATGTGGGTATTATAATTTGGATTACAATTCAAGATGAGATTTGGGTGGGGACACAGAACCAAACCATGTTAATATGCAGTCATGGTATCTTTGAATTTATGTAACAGAAAACATGTGCATTTACCATGAGCTTTCTGAGGAGAAGTCAAGAGATAATATTTATAGTGAGTGGATATGTATTCAGACTCTTTATTCAAGACTGCCTGGGTTTGAATCTCTCTTTCACTGCTTGCTATGTGGTCTCCATTGCTCATTCCCTAAGGATGCTGAGCGCCAAACTACCAGAATCATAAGCTGCTTGTGAGGGTTAAATTACCTCATGCATATGAAGTGCTTGATATTTAGTGAATGCTAAATAAATGTTAGACATAATTATTTGAAAATGTTCAATATTATTAGTATTATTAATAGTGTTATTCACATTTAGTGAAGCATTTCAATGAAAAGGAATACTCTTCATTTAAATATGCATTATTTAATTTATTTTTTTTGAGACAGGGTCTCACTCTGTTACCCAGGCTAGAGTGCAGTGGCACAATCTTGCCTCACTCCAACCTCTGGCCTTTGGGCTCAATTTTCCTGCCTTAGCCTCCCAGGAAGCTGAGACCACAGGCACACAACACCATGCCTGGCTATTTTTTTTTTTTTTCTTTTTTGTATTTTGGGTAGAGATTGAGTTTTGCCATGTTGCCCAGGCTACTCTCGAACTCCTGACCTCACCAATATGCCCACCCCAGTCACCCAAAGTTTTGGAATTATAGGCGTGAGCCACTGCGCCCACCCAAACGTGCACTGATTTAAAGTTTACTAAAGTAAAATTATCTTTGGATATCTTTTAAAAATTAAGCTGTTGCTCAAAGAACTTAAAATAGAGCTACCATTTGGCCCAGTAATCCCCTTATGGGATATATACTCAAAGGAAAATAGATCATTATATCAAAAGACACATGCACTCGTGTGCTCACCACCACACTACTCACAATAGCAAATGCATGGGATCAACCTGGGTGCCCATCAATAGGTGGATTGGATAAATAAAATGTGGTACATATGCACCACGGAATTCTATGTAGCCATAAAAAACAATGGGATTATGTCCTTTGCAACAACATGGATGGAGTTGGAGGCCATAATCTTAAGTGAATTAATGTAGAAACAGAAAACCAAATACCAGATGTTCTCATTTATTAACAGTAGCTAAATATTGAGCACAAACGGACATAAATGTAGAAGCAATAGATACTAAACTACAAGATGGGGGAGGGAGGGAAGAGAGCACGTGTGAAAAAAACTACCTATTGGGTACTAGAATCACTAACTAAGTGCAATATATTCATGCAACAAACCTGCATGTGTACCCTCATATCTGAAATAAAACTCCAGAAAAAAATTAAGGTTGTGTAAAATGAAAATAATAATATAATTAAGATCATTATATTTACTGTCTATGCACAGAAATGTTTATTTTTTAATAGATATCAGCCTCATTTTCTTTTTTAGAGTAGATATCAGCCTCAACATTCTAGTAAAATCTCAGCTAGGGATATTCATTCCATTATCTTGGATACTTTGGATATATTTGCACTAGATTAATGTGATACATAGACCCAAACATTTAGTGATTAAATCTAAATTCATGGAATGAGATGATTGGACATCACCTTTAAAGGGTGTTTCTTTAACTAGCTCAAGATTATATTTTTAGTTATAACCACAGCTGGGGCTAGAACATTTTATGAGTCACTATCAGTCTTTTTTTTTTCATGACCATGCTACACTTTACTTTCCACACTTGTGCCATCATTCAGCAAATATTTACTAATTGCCTATTGTGTGTCAGGCTCCATGCTATTTCCAGATGGTACCACAGCAAACAAGGTCAAGTCTGAACTTCCAGGAAATTAGCAGTCAAGCTACCACACGTCCTTGCCACTGTTCAAGTTTTTAAATAATACAACTATTATTTTCCAAGTGACATCAAGTTTCAAAAACACAACAACTTTCTGCTTTATGCCAGGGAAATACAGTAGCAAGTATTAGACATTTTGATGTAAAGAGTGACAGGCATGGTGAGATATTCGCACCCACAGGGAAGAGCTGTAGGGGGCAAGGCCCTCTGAGGGCTCACTAAAAATCACTGACAAAAGGCAGCTTGATAGCAGAAGAGGTATACAGATTGGTTTAAGGGGTGTACATGGGAGCCTGCAGAACGAAGACCCAAAGATACAGGGGAAATTGTGCATTTTATGCCTAGGTTTAAGGAAGTATGGACAGAGGCGCAGAAATAGGATTGGACAAAAAGGCTATAAACTA